>NW_008692154.1:95988-125308 GCF_000695815.1 Acanthisitta chloris
TTGACAGATATGAAATGTAATCCCAAAGTAACAACTCATCTTAATCCGGAATACTCAAACTTTGTTAATGGAGGTTTGCACACAAAAAATGCACTGAAAGACCTGGAGGGAAATGGCTGAATTTACAGTGATGCTCAAGCACCATAGTGCCTGGTGAGGGTTAAGTTGAGCGCTGTGGAAATTCAGATTACTTTTTCACATCTTTGTGCATCTGTTTAGGTTGCCAATTTGAAAATATTGCCAGCTGTTTATTTCAGTTCTAACTACTCACATTGAAATTCTTCCATGTTTTGTAGGATTCATCTGTATGAGCAAAACAACTGGTGTTTTAAAGATCTGTTCTATTGTCACCTAAAAATAATTGATATGATTATGTATGTGCATGAGTGATACATGCTAACACCACAATGTGATATTATTCTAATCATATTTTGGATGTAAGTCCCACAGTCATCACTGTGGCATTAAACAATAGATTAGTGTTCCTGTGGTCATTAAGGAAACAAATGGAAAATACACATATGGCTTTTTTTTTTTTCCCTTTAATCAGGCTGTTAAAGCTCCTGAGCATGGAATTAAAAATGAATCTGAACAGCCATTTAAATATTTATATGAGTAAAATCCTGCCTAAACCACGTGTTTGTGGTGACCACATATTCTGCTGCACAGCATCTGTTGTTATGAGCACAGATATAACAGCAGTGTATTCTTGTAAAATTAAAGGAGAATATTGTTTGTAAAATACAGCATATAGAGCAGTAATCATTCCTTAGGAACAAGGGTGTTTTAAAACAAAGTACAAAAATGAAGTGTTTCTGTGATAAAACAAGAATTAATTTTTAACAAGAAACACACAGCATTGTTTTTAAGTGAATTGCTTTTAACATTGGTGCTGTGCTCCAATTGCAAAGAAATATCTTCCATTCTGCAGGATAATGGGAAGATATTTTCTTTAAATTTTTTTGTTCCAATCTTATTCTGTAAGTGTTATTCAGAGTTCCATGCTGCTTGGCATTAATTTTGTTCCCTCAAACGCTTTTCAACTTTTGCAACAGTTTGAAGAAAGAAAAGAAACAGAGAGCTGAAAATCAGATATTTATGAATGATCTCAGGAGATTTATTACCATTCTTTGTTGCTGAAACAAGTTGTGTAACAGTGTCACTAGTCACCAGCTAATGGCAGCATGGCTGTAAGCCAGGAAAATAGTACAGTGCAGATGACCAAGAAATGATGGCATTTGGGATCCTCAGTCTGAACAGTCCAATATTACAGCTGTCTGGCCCACCCTCAGTCCCATACAAAATAGGCTGCATTCAGCAGATTTCTTTAAGATTGGGCATGTCTGGGGCTACATAAGTGGCTGCTTATTAGCAGGGAAACCTCAGATCTGTGTTGAGTTTATACCCTGTCCAAAACTTAACATCAGTGGGCAAGAAAATGGATTACCTCTCCTGCATAGAAATACAGAGACTAAGCTGCTTAATGGTGATATCGATTTCCTTTAATAGCACATGCTATAGTCAAATAGTAGAGAGTTAACAACTTAAAGGTTAAGTTTGCTTAGCTGGACAAGACTCATCTCTTGCATGTCTGAAATAGAATTACCTTAGCTTTGCCTGTTATCGATCCAGTTGTGTTAGGAAAGGGAAGTTGAAGCCAACAGCATTTCAAAGACAAGATGTTAAGCCTACGACATACAGATTTTGCACTTTACGATTGAGGTATTTGCAGTGAAGCAATGACCTGCATTAAGAAAGGAAATAAACGACTTGCAGGAGTGTGTGATCTTCATGTTTGCCTATAAGTTGGACTTCAAACATCAGGAGGTATAGCAGCCAGGAAGCAACGAAGGGCACAGCTCTGCCTTGCTCCTGCTGTTCCAAAAACCCTAAGAAGAGGCTGCAGAGACCTCATGACAGTCACCTCCTGCAGCAACTACTAACCTCCTTCCCTCTCTCACTTTGACACAGGGTACCATCACTGCTTGTCCTGTCATCCCTGTCCTTTTCTCTGTCTTGGAACATCTCCCTCCTTTGCAGGGAGGTTTGTTCTTCTTCAGTTGCTTTACTAACCCCAGAGGTTTGGAGGTTGGAAGACGCAAGGAAGAGAAAGAAGCACAGTGTGGAGAGATGGCAGTGCAGTAAGGGTAGTGTCAGCTCAGTCCCTGCTCCTATAGTGTATATATACTAATTATTTCTCCTTACAGGAGGAAGTAATTCTAATCTTAAGAAAAAGATGACATTTTTAGAATTAGGTGGGTTTGGGTCTGATTTTTTAAACATAGTGTGTAGAAAAAATATTATGATAGCAATAGAATATGTATTATCACTGTATGAAAGCTTTTATATATACAAGCAAAATGAAGAGATTTAAACTGAACAAAACCCAAAACCAACAAGCCAGGTTTGAATGTAGTGTTCTGGCTCTTTTAAGACAGGTGCTATACTGCACTTAGTTTTAGATATCACATTTCAACCTGTTCAGGATGCATTTCTCTGCAGGATCACTATTCATCCATTAGCGAGAAAGATTCTCCTGCAGAGGATGATTCAGATCACTGAAGCCAAATATCCTGGAATAATCTGTGTCTCTGCATGTGCTTGGTTCAGCATTAGAGGTTCTTCTAATTACCCTTCTAACTCAGGAACTTGAGTTACATGCATAAATGCAGCTGGTGTGACTGCCTTCCCACATTTGTACTACAGTCCTGTTATGATGTTTTACATATTCTAGGTTGTCTTCAGGAGTTAGAAAGAACTGATTCTCTTTGGGAAGAGCCATTTAGCCACCAGACACACATTTTAAGTGTGCTTCCTTACCATGTCCTCACAAGCACGACTTTAGCAAATATAATTATGGATGCAACAGTACTTGAATTCCAAGACTCTTTCTATTAATTTTCAGGGAACATATTAATAAGTATTGCATGTTGAGCAAATATTTACTATTTCCAAGTAAAACATGAAGCTGTTATTTTTTTTTTCTCCAAATCAATTTGTATGATATTGTTGCAGATGTTTTTATATGAACCAATACAGAAAAAGGTTAGAAAGAAACAGACAAGGTGTGTGCAGCATGGCAAAAATGTCATGTAATGCTCTGGCTTAAAATACAGACTTTCTTGCACATTTATTCTCTGTTCGTATTTTTCATTCATTAACAAAATAGTTCAGCATGACTAGATTTTCTTCCTCCTCTCTCTACCCCTTTCAAGTATTGAATTTCTTCCTTCCTCACCTTCCCCACAAAGTCAAGAAACAGTTTGTTTTCAGGTCTGTTTTAAGCCTCTGAACCTGCACATCAAATAAACCAAGCTAGTTCCTCAGTGGATGAAAGATGGAGGAGAAATTATTAATAAGCTTCTTATTGACTCAATGTGGCTTCAACAGGAACCCAAATGGTTTATTCTGTTTTATAGTTGGAGATATATGCAAGGCTATTTCTGTGCTGCCACTATCAAATGATGGTGATGATACTTGTGCAAAGGAAAAAGGTTCAAATCAAAAGATTTACACTAAACACAAGAAGAACTTTACCCTTTAAAAAATTCTCTGTAATGGTAAGGTGATTAAACATAGATTTTCTTTTGATTGTGAAGCCAGCAATAAAATTCAGCAAAACCCCTTAGTCCTTGAGAGTTGGCTTCCACATTACCAGTGACACAAGTGCCAGCCTAAGCCAGCAGGTGTTCAGAAATGGTTATTGTAATAGCAACTTTAGAGACTCACAGTGAAGCTCAATTAAAGAGAATACCATTTTCATTACTCTGTCAGGAACTTTATTTCCAACTGTAGCTATGGAAGCTGTTTGCTGGAGGTTTTTCTCCCTTGCAACTGAACCTTGGCATACACAGTGAAATATTTGGTGGAATGTTTCAGTCTGAAAGGCTGTTCATGCACCTTTTGTTTTCTCTGAATGTTTGGTTCCTGAGACTTACTGGCATAATCATTCAAAATGAATTTCAAAGATGCATATGCATGTCACCATGGAAACTGAAGGCTGAACACAAACAGCAAAGCTGCAGCTGGGATGCTTGTGTGCTTTATCCAGTTTGAGCATGGAAGCAGTGCCATGTGAATTATGCCAATAGTCTCACATCAACTGTGGTGTTTACGACTAGCAGAAAGTTCTTTGCCATTGATCTGGTGAGGGTAAGAATATCTCATGACTGTGAAATCATCTTAAATTACAGCGGATGAAAGAAGTGTAATTTTTGCAAATTATTAATAGAAAAGAAAACTAAAATGGGCATTTTTTGCCTGTATTTATTTTCTCGACTCAATCTCGGTCTTCAATCCTCTGTCTTCTCTTGCTGATGTGTTAATGCTTTGCCTGTGACCTCACAAATCAAGGACTGGTGAGGATTCACACTTGGCTCTACAACTTCATTTCAAGATTATTATATTATTTTCAAGAACTGTCATGGTTTAATGCCAGCCAGCAGCCAAGAACCACGCAGCCACTCACACTCCCTCCTCCCCCTTCTTCTCTCCCAGCCTGGAGGAATGGGGAGGAGAAAAATAAAGTAAAATATGTAGCTTGAGATAAGAGCAGATTAATAATAAAGAGCAGAATGAGCTAAAATGCTAATGGCTAATAAAAAGAACAGAATCAGTGATGCACAATACAATTGCTCACCACCCGTGGACCAACGCAACCCAGAACCTCCCCCGGATCGGCCCTTCGGCATGACGTGCCATGGTGGGGAATATCCCTTTGGCTAGTTCAGCTCACCTGTCCCAGCTATGCTCCCTCCCAATTTCCTGTGTATCTTCTCACCGGCAGAGCATGAGACACAAGAAAGAAAATGTCCTTGATTTAGCATAAACACAATTTAGCAGAAACCAAAACATCAGTGTATTATCACTCTGAATCCAAACACTGCACTACACTTGCTACTGAGAAAATTAACTCCATCCCAGCTAAAACCAGCACAGTTAATGCTTTGCCTGTGACCTCACAAGTCAAGGACTGGTGAGGACTCACACTTGGCTCTACAACTTCATTTCAAGATTATGAGAACTGTGAAAGGGAAAACATTAATATACTACTTGTGGAAGAAAATGTTTTCATTTAGATTTACCTCTAGTGGGATGCATAAGAAGCTAGTTGTTTCACTTCGCAAGATATTAGTTAATTTATTATTATGCACTGTAGAAAAAAAGTGCTGCAGTGAACCAAAACTTTCATTGTTTCATAGCACTTTATGGCAGTCCTATGTTCTGTGGCAGTCACCACAAGGTTAGACACTTCACAAACACCTGCACTGGATAAACAGACTGTAGATTTCTAGGTATATTCACTGTTTGGTAAACTGAACCAGTGTAATTAGTTGATACCTACGTCATAATTCCTAAAGTAGCAAAGGATTTTTTTTTGCTTAACCTAATATATTGAGCTTTGCAGTTCCTTTAATTCATCATTTTGATGATGGATCATCAATCCATGCATATATTGCATTCCCAAAATTGATGAAGAAGTTAAAAATTCTGAAGGCTTGTAGTAATTAAGTGATGCAGAAGATTTTGTTAGACTTGGTAGTGTAGCTGTATAGCAATTTACTCAGCATCATAGTTCTGTAGTTGAAACTTTTCTTCTGAGTTGAAATACTTTCTTTTTTCATCCCAGCTAGATAGCGTGATAGGAATATTTTTTCCACTTCTCTACTTTGAGGAAGCAATAGCCTATACTTTACAACCCTTTTACCCCCACAGAGAAGTGGGTAACAGAAGAAACAAAATGGGAAATGTGCCCACCTTTCATGAACTGGCACCTTTAAGCCTGGCTGTATGGTACATGCTTTCTCACAGGCTTTAGTATTTACCTGTGGGTCACAAAAAAGGGTATCAAAAAGGACTTGGAGTCAGGCACACCATAGGTGAAACAGAAATGTGATTACTCTCTTCTCAGCAAAAAGATAAATGAATTACTTAGCATCCAATTAATTGTTACACCACTTTATACCCTTCAAGTCGTTTTCTGAGCTAGTTTTAAAGATACAGCAAGAATGTTTCAGACTGCAAAAAATCCAAATTGTGCCAATTTCTGGGAATAAAACCAATGTTTTCTCTCTCCTTTAGGGTTTGATTTATTCATAACTGTTTTGAGAAATTCATACAGTACAGTTTTGGTGTTATTGTCTGCTAAAGATTTTCCCTCCTTTCCTTTTATTGGCCCCATTTCTCCCACACACAAATCCACAAAGCCACAGATGCTCCATTACAATGATGTCAGTCTTGCTACATGCTCCAGCTGTTTGGTAGGTACATTTATAAAGCTCAGCCTTTCACATTATGCCATAAATGTGTATTTCATGTATAAACATAAAGCTAACATATTGCAGATCACTCTAAGTGTAATTTTAATGGAGGTTCAGTAAGTTTAAAAAATACTGAAAAGTGTTTAATCTTTCCGTTGGCAACATTTTTATAGTAAGTTTTCCAGTTGTTTTTTTTCCTTAGGTTAGGTTTGAATATTCCCTGCCTTCTCCACTATTTCGTCTTCTGTGATCTTTGGAAAAAGCAGGGAGTTATTTTAGTAAGACAATATGTATTTTAAAGAAAGATGTCTGAGGAAAAATATGTCTCTCTCCACATCTTCTTGGTGCTCCAACCCTCACTTAACGTTCTGTACATTTACCAGCAAACCACACTGAAAAACACCTAATTCCTGGAATTGCCAGCTTTCAGTGATATTTGATATGGCAGATACTCTGTTGATACGATATATAAATTCTAACAGATTGTTTTACAAATTCATCAAGTACTGGGTCTGAGCCTTAGAGTCTCTTTTTGTATTGTGTCCTGAATTTCAAAGAAAAAGCTAAACAGTGCCTATTTGGCTCTGCTTTCTGCCCCTTTTCTCTTTGGAATTTGCTTAAGGATTCAGCTCATTGAAACTGTGCATCATTGACTAGTGCCCACAGGTCACTAGTGAGGTGAGGTCCTTGGTCTCCCCTGGATGATTTCTTTCTTACAAGCAATGTCTTAATTTTTTGCTTTACTTTTGAGTTGCTTACTTTGTCTTCATTTGAATGTAGTGCTGAGTTATCACCATAGTTGTACCATATAGTCATCATTATTCTAAAACAAATCACTTAGGAAGATTCTGAGGCTTAATCTCTTTTGTTGGCTCAGCAATAAAATGGCTCTCAAGAGAACAGATGAAAGCTGAAATCTCCCTCAGTAGTTCATGTTGCTACAAGCAAGACCCAGAGTGCATAAAAGCTCTAATAAGATTGTAGAGGGTAAGGTTTGGGACCATGAGCTATCAGTATGTGCCTGCAGAAGAACCCTCCTTATTTTTGTGCATCAGTTTCATTCCAGACCATAAATACACAACTGGGTATTCATATTGGAGCAGAATTCAGTTTTGAAATCTGAAAAAGAAAAATCTAATAAACACCTTGGTAATTCACTTGTGTCTCAATCTCCACATTAACATATCAGCAGTACAATCTCATCTGTTCTGCTTCACCTGTGTGTTCTTCAGTGTCATGTACACCTTGAAATGGACAGCCAAATTCTGTGAGCAGAGGGGAGCATTGCCCAGTGCCCTCTACTTCTACAAGGCGTGAATATATCAGATAATATATAAAGTCAGTGATATTTGTGACTTTATTACAGCTGGTGTTGACAATTTCAAAAAACCCTAACAAAACCTATGGCTCAGAAATACAGATAATCACCACTATTTGGTTTCTTTTTAATTTTCAGGTCTTTTGTTATCCAGCAAATCCCAAGCAGCAACCTCTTCATGGTGGTAGTAGATAACGAATGCTTCTGTGATTCTGTACCACCAATTACCATGGCACCTATAGAAATAAGGTATATCCTTTTGTTTATAAACTTGTCAGAAGGAGATTCAAGATGCAAATATTGAAAAATCTCTTCTAACGTAAAACTTGCATTGCATGACATCATCACCCATTATAAAGTGCCGGAGCTGTTTGAAATTAAGGCAGCTGAGAATGTGGGTTTTTTTGATGAAAATTCACTTTTTTTTTTTTTGGAGAGTCAATACAAATTCAGCAAACACACATGCATCTTTACGTATCTATGATACTAAAAGGTCATGGTCATCATCAGATAGATGAACATTTGAACATTTTTCAGATTAGGCCCTAAGCATGTAATTTCCTTATAAGAATGGAGTTCCTGATATTGGAACTGATAAAAGTCCTTACAATATAGGTATATACTTTAGGGTTGGACTGGAGCACAGAAAATGTTTCAGAATCCTGCTCTCCAAGAAAATAAAAATGTAGCAAAGTAAATATATCACTTGATTTTTAGTTGCCCACTTTCTATTTTGTGCTGTTTTGTGGTTCGGGATTTGTTTTCTCTCATAAGCAGGAATTTGTCAAAAGCAACCTGCAGTGTGCTTTTGCTGCAGACATATAGGAAAGATAAGTTAGCAGTGTAAGTGCACATGATACTGTTGAAACTACAGATCACAGAGAAGAAAGCACTAGAATTACTTTCTTTTTCTTGTGGTGACCATACATATCACCTTGGAGTTTTGATGGAGAGGAAGAAAGGAGCTAAAAGATTTTCACTATATTCATTTCAAAACACTCCCATAAAAATGTAGTGCTCAGAACATCTCTCCTTAACTGCCTTGTACATAATGAATCCCTTAAATGTGAACGTTTAAAATCTCAGAAGATAAGAAGACGCCCAGAATCTTGTCATGGATTTCACCCTGAAGTAAGTTTCTGTCTACTTTTCCTTTCTTTTGGACTCTGATAGATGTTTTAGTTCTTTACAAAAAATAAACAGGAAAACTATCTTCCAAGGTCTAATGTCAGGAAATATTCAGAACACTCAGTAGTAAGGAAAGTGAGTGACATTGTAAGTGATGCAAATCTTTTTAGTACTCATGTAGATAATGACTTGCTGCTTTTGCAGACTGTTTTGTATCATGTAAGAGAATGTGGTAGGATGTGAGCACAAACTGGCAGCCAGGAACATCTGAGAACTTGCTCTGGCTCAAGCACTGACCACAAGATTCCTTATTAGAAGTGGTTGGCAACTTTGTGCTGTTAATGTTTCTCTCAGTAGCTAGCTTTAGTATCCCAACTGTCATGCGATAGTCATTACATTTGCATGTAATATTGCTTGGGAGGGATAGTGATCCCTCCACTACACATATTTACTACTCTGTGTTCTGCATAATACTCATATTTGTACAGTGCCAAGGAGAACTGATATAGACCAGGGTGTGATTACAGTGGCTTGTACAGCATATGTTCATAGACATCCATTTTACTCTGGAGTAACTTTGTTTCGTGCCTCCGATGGTGTAAGGCAATGTAGAAAGAGACCAAAAATATGGTGTAGAGAGGATTGTGTAATGCTTGTTGAGCATGTTCACTTTCAGTCTACAGTCTAAACTTGTTCAACTCAAAATGTGTACCTGTATTACTTCCTGAGTGTATGTAGTTCATGGGATTTGTTGTTTGCACCAATGGTCTTCTGCCTGTGTTTGGTAAATATTCATGTAATTGAGAGTAACGGCTTGTATTTATTTCCTTTTTTTTCTTTAGGAAAATGCAAGAGAATGTGGTGGTGTCTCAGGCCTTAGTGCTAAGCCTACTCTTGTTCTTCTTCCTCTGCTATTGACAATTTTCTCAAGGTGACATTGACTGATGTGTTCAATTGGCATGCTAATATATGGATAAACTGTGAACTGGGAAATGGTGCAACATAGAGGACATGAAATATAGTCAGAGCATCAGCATTTCATGATTTTAAACTGTTGGTGATATAAATTCTTAAAGATATGTTGAAAAAAAGATTTATCTTTTTACTTTGCAAGTCATGCAGATGTGAATTTGGCATATGGTAGTCATGATTCATCAAAAAAGGACTTGGTAGATAGAGGTGACCATTGCTTTGTCCCATTGAAAACAATTTAAAACTGTGTACTTTTTTCAATAAAGTATATTAAAATCACAATTTCAGAGTGTATTTTAAGTATGCTAATATATATGTTCCAATAATGAATGATGGGAAGAGAATAAAATAAATGGAAGAGCTTTTATTACGCTTTTAGTCTGTTTCTGAAAAGATTTGGAGAAGTAAATGTGGAGTTAGCTTTTACACTAGGGCTAAATAGCTTTTATTAACAAGTTAAGGAAACACCTGTGTGTGTATGAAGCTGAGCAGGTAATACACAGTGCTGAATTGTAGTGAAGGTTTGCTTTCTGGAAATAGCTATAAAATACTTCTGCTGGATTTAGAAAGTGAGGCAAAGCCTCCTTGTCCCTAACTTGGGCAAACTTTAGATCAAATTGGTTGATTTAGTTGCAGATGGTAAAATTAAATACTTTACATGTTTCAATTTGTGGGAAGATATGTAAAATAGTACATAAAAAAGGATGAAACTGTTCTGTTAATGATCTACCCTTTAGATGTCATGTCAGCTAGGAGAAACTTGTGATGAGGAAATTCCTAAGTGGAGAAAGTTTGACTTTTACAACGTATCTGTGCCAGCAGAACTCACTGTTTTCACTAAGAATTCACTGAAGCTCTCTCTCAGTGGGCAAAGATCAAGACCAATATTTTTTTATTCTAGGCCTTACATTCTTTTTTGTAAGGGAAATGAGAAGATAAATTGAGTATAGTCCTCTTGTAATTGGTAGCAGCATCCCTGTTGTGGTTATACTTGCAGATGATCTTGATCTTTGAACTATGTTAATCTCTCAGTTTATCTTTGGAGTTTTATAAGAGGTAGAATGCTATCAAAAATAATGTGGTCTCCTAACAATATAATACATTTAATGCAAAATAAAATGCCACTGTTCTACATCTGGTACTTGAAGATTGCCATTTCCTGGCTGGGAGTAAGTATGCTTTTGGCCTTGGAGAAAAGCTAAGCAGATTTGCGATGTCTCTTAGTTGGGAATAGGGAGCTAGGCCACTGAGAGGGGCTTTGTTTTAAGGAATACGATAGTAAAATAAAATTTCCACTTCAATGCTTTAACAGGTTCAAACGCACTGGTACTTCCTCTGATTCTGAAACCATACAGGTCTTTGTCTGGACTTATAATTTTCTTTTCCTCACCTTAATTTTTTTTGGTTTTAGGAGTGTTTTCCTACAGACTTCTCTGTCCTTCCTTGTTGCTCTCAAAATCACTCACTATGGAATAATTTTCCAGCTGGCGTTCAGTCAATCTGAAGTCCTAGTGACATGCTCTGTTTACTAAGCTAATTGGGAATTCAAGGCATTTTCTACACTTGGACTGACACAGATATCCTGCCGTTCTTTGCTTAGGTTTTCTCTGAGCTCTGTTCCCCCTTACCCTCCATCATTCTCTCAAAAATTAATCTTGATACTTTGTAAATAAAGTGTTTTATTTTCTGATTTCCCATCTGAGTTTCCAGAATGCAGAACACTGCAGCTTCATGATGCTTTTTTATGTCTGGTGCTTGTTCTTTCACAATGCTACTTACATGAGAAATGTCTATAACCAACACAATCCAGGTGATCTTTCCTTGTTAGTAGAAAGTGGAAAGCAAATCTTTCTCATTAGAGCTATTGAAAAGCTCTGCATACATCTGTCTGATGGATAAATCATAATTGCTTACAAAGAAAGGAAATACATTAAAAGAGAAAATTTATCTCTACAGAACCTAGATGAAAATGCATAATAATAATTCATGGTTAATTTTGCAAAGAGGTGGGCAGTTTTGTAATTAGAAAGGAGCCAGGAAATGACAAGAGAGATTAAAATATGACAGTCTAAATTAATATTGTGAAAGAGATTAAAATATGGGTATGTAAATGAATATTGCTCAGAGAAATGTGACAGCTCATTTTCACACATTAAGACAAAGTTATAAAGGCAGAATGCATTGGTGTACACAAACAAGTTAGTGTGAAACAGAATAATCCAAATATGTTGCTAAGTGCAAAAACATTTTTATGAGTTGCCATTTCTTTGCTAATGAAGACATCTTTTTAATTTTGTATTTATTCCTTTAGAAGTTCCTGATGCAGTGTGAATCCATGTTGCTAGACCAGTAGTTTAGGAGAAATGGATACTAGGCCAACTGACTCAGTGGTGCACTAGTAAGATCACCTCTCCAAAGTGAAGTGGCTGCAGTACAAACAGCCTGTGTCTGAACACTGAAACTGTGATTCTGAGTTTACTGGACAGAGCTCACTGACACAGGCTGAAAACATGCCAAGGGCTGGGTGAAACACTTTGCAGTGCTTAGCTGATGCATAGGAATGTTCCTGACTGCTGTTGAGTTTACCAGTCTGTATGTCATCATTAGCTCTGAAACACTGGGAGGGTGTGGAGATACCATATCATGAAGTGGGTCTGTGCTGTCATACCAGAACCTGTGGCAGGTCATAGAAGGTGGAATTAAATTCCATAACCTACTAATCCTGGGTGCTACTTGTGTATGCCTATGCATACATACAGCTGAATATATGTAAACCATACGTTTTTAATAAATGGGACATTCAGACATCATCTGTATTTTTTATCTCCCTGAATCTGAGGACAAATCCAAGGAGAACAAGGACAACTGTACAATCAGTTTCTACACAGCAAGAGGCATAGCTGAAAGTTTTAGCTTCTGCAGGCCTTGGATCTTTTTTTCTTCTTTACTCTTTTGCTAATGGCATTGATTTGCAACTTATTAGCCCCAGCTGCCTCATCTTCCTTTAATCTTGATAAAGTAAAAGCTGTTTGAGGCTCAGGAGTGGCCATGGAAACACCATTTTCTAATGGTTTTGTGTGGGAAAATTGTCTGTAACTGTCAGTGCGGCAAACACTCCTTTAAAATCCTGTAAGCCAGAGAGCCTCAGGCAGGTTTCTGCAGCTGTGCTATCTCTTCTTATTGTTTTTGTGACACTGAGACTGCCTGACCCACTGTGTTTTGCTGCCAGGGCCAACTCTGCAATATATATGCTTGGCGACACAGGTGGTTGCCCAGGGCAAGGAGATATTAAAAGCAGCAGTAATTGTTTCATTGCCTAAATAGCTTCAAGAAACCCTTTCAGTTTTCTTCTGATAGTAGAAGTTCCAGAACAAGGCACTGGCCTGTTTAGACCTTTGGGTTCACAAGGCAAGAGAGAAGTTTGGCTCAGAAGGTTTGCAGCTAGAAGATGCCAGTTATTTCCATGTGTTTCCTAAGTCTTTTGTGGCCTCCAAGGAGTTTTATATCTCAGGACTTTCTGTGCCTCAGAAATTCCAACTCAAGCAAATTCAATGCAAATAAGCACTCACAATTGGAAAGTTTTCTGTAGAAAAGTGCATCAAAACTTTTCAACTGTGGAAAATACTTTTATATAATGCTTCTACTAGATTGTTCTTTCCCCTGAACTAAGATACTTCCAATAATATGTTTTTTTCTACTTGTTCAAATTCTTCCCCATGGTTATTAGGGTTTTTAGTATGTATTTAGATCACTTGCTACTTATCTGCTGTACAACAATGCATTCTCTCCAACAGGTCCAGCTCCCATGTATTTTCTGAGAGAGAAATGGTTCCCATGTACAGCATCTTCCGAAGGTCTTGCTGGAGTTCATCGCAATCCAGTCTGAAGACAATTTTCTTCAATCATCTTTAGCCTTTGGCCCTTAGTCTCAGATCATAGTTCTTCTAATATAATAACATTCTTGCTAGAGTTGCTTGGGAGGATTTACATCCTCTTCAGAGTCAATCTTATGTTTCCTCCCAAGAATACTTTTGGAACTGGATCTTGTAATTTAGATGTACCAAGTCATAGTCTATTCTTGTGATGCTCTGATTGGAAGAATATGTTTCCACCTCTTCCAAACTGTTTTTTCCTTCTTCTTCCCATGGTAACTGCTCAACTTACCAAAAGTTATTTTATTGTTTGCACTTCAGTACAAAATACTTTTGAACTCCACAGGTCTATCTAGCACATGCCTTGAAGAATTCCAAAGTACAGCATTAATCTAGGAAGAACCCACTGATTTTCCTTGGCTTGAAGTGGAAACAAGAGGCACTTTTGCATTATGGTTGAGTGAGATTCAGGTTAAAAAATGGTAAAACAAAACTAAATTGCCCTTCAGTAACTCATATTAACAAAATATATGCAATGTATTTTAAAACAAATTTATACCTTACAGAGATTTGTTCAGTGCCAGGTGACTGCTTAATGGTCAGTTTGAAGGATGTGAAACTTCGCTTGCAGAATTAGATCTGACTGAAACTGAAATGAGTGTGAACAAATCATGCTCATTCATTGTGAAAGCATTGTATGCCTATGTACACTCATGTTAAATAGCTAATTACTGAGGCTTCCTTTAGTTCTGTAATTTTTAAAAAAACACCTTTAATTAAACTTTTAAAAATAATTAAAGAGTGGTAAGTACATTTTAAAATTGTTTTCTCCTGAATCTGATGGTGGTCTTACTTAAGAGTAGCAAGTCAATCTGTGGGTTGATCCAGTCATTCAAGTGATGAGATGCTGAAACCTTAAGAAGATAATTTCCCTTTCAACAGTTTTAGCAGATTTGATTGCTTATCATTGTGGCAGGAATAACCAGGTAATAATGTTTGTGTCACACCACCCTCTAACACCTCACCAGGCATCTAAAGCTCACATTTGTTCTCTGCTCACTGCTAATAGTTTCTGGTAGCATATGGGTGCCTTGACTATGCAGAGATCTGTAGGTAATTCACACAAAATTGACAAAATAGTATTGAAATAAATCACTGCAGTATCAAAATAAATGGCACAAAAATGTTCCTTGGGATATTTTCATTATTCATTGTAAGTCCATTGTTATCTTTAAATTGAATGGAATTGAGGCTGAATTTCCCATTTGTCATGTCACAGTGCTGTGGAATCCAAGATACTTTTGAAGAGTTGAGCTCTAGTTCATTCAAGTAGTGCAGAGTTTGGTTATCTGTTACTTGAATTCTTTTATCAAAAGGTTATAAGGAGTTGACAGCTAGTAGGGCCCCTGTAAGATCAAACTGGAAAGCTGGCTCCTTCATACCAGATGTGGTCTTGAACTGCACTTATATGTGTTTAAAGCAGCCTTGTAAGAAAAGGTTACACTTGACAATTCTGAGTCAAATTTGAACCTTAACACCAGAAGTTCAAGTGGTTAATGCTGGGTTTGTTTGACTATGTTAGGATTTAGTTTGCAGCTTTAACGCGCTGGGTATTTCACTTTCAGGAGAAAGGGAAGATCAGATTTCAGTTCATAGGAAGAAGTGTTTTAAATCAACTATTTAAATGTCTTAGGCAGAGTGCTAAATGTTTAATAGAGAAAGCTAGTTGGGACTAGTTGGGATAGCTGAACTAATCGAGAATGCTTCTGGCAGACATGCAAATGTGCAGATGACTCCTGAAACAGGAAATACAGAACTGTTTTGTTTCATTTCTTTGTTAGTAATTTGGCAATGGTCAGTTGGGTTTAGCTGGAAAATGAAAGATTATTTTTCATTTGCCCGTGTTGTTTGTGGGGAAAAAAAAAAAGAATTAATTTATAACCAGCCAGCTGCATTCCTGGATCTTCCAATACTTCCTCTGAGACATTATTGTGATATGTGCAATAGTTAAGATAGAATCCCAAGTTCCTGACAATAGTTTATTATCTGTTATACTTAATGAAGCCGTTTAGGTACATCTGTTTCATGTCAACAGATGTGAGTGAAATAATTAGGGGAAAAATTAATCTACTTACATTGCTAGTTTCTAAGCATCAAAAACAAAACACAGCCACAATTAGTTTGTAAATTCTTTATCTCTAATAGACTTTAAAAAAGCAGGACATGAAACCTGGTGATAAAGACTCTAATGGAGACTTGTGATTTCCCATCATCAAATATTTGTGGGTTTCAGAAAGGCATTTTGGTTTAAAGCAGACATTCTTGTTGCTTTTTCTTCTTCAGTCTTTCAAAGTCTAAACCTAGAGAATTTCCAGAACTCCCAGGAAATCTGTCCTCTGGAGAACCAGTGAACAAAACCAATTTTGAATTCTGCTTAAAACCTGAAGTTAATGTGATACACTTGAATTCATGTGAGTATGGACTCAATAAGGGATATTTAGTTAATATCCTTTAGGTCCACTAGTAATGACATAAGCAGAGATCTCTGTAGGAAGATAAATATTCTGTGAGATATAGGAAGGTCAAGAATTTTTATTTTCCACTGATAAAACTTTTCTTGGCAGAAAACCTCCAGTTTATATTTAAAAGAAAAAAAACTTTAAAAACAGGTTTATGAGAACTCAGAGGGGCATTGTTTAAGTGGGTTTTTTTAACCATGAAATCCTTGTGACATATGGCAGTCATTATGTATTTGCATCTGTCTATCTTGAAGGATTTTTTATCATAGAAGGTACTTGAAATTTTCACATCTAACATATTTTTCAATAAACACTAGAGAACTTCTTAACAGTAAACAATGATCTTAAACTGCCTTGCCAAGCATGTAAATGATCTACAACTCCTAATACTCCAAAGATTGTTGCATATTTTCAGCTCTGCATTTGGGACCTCTAGGCAATGCTGTTTCAGATTAGGATAAACCATGAATTTCTTAACTGTTTCACTTGAGAGAAGAAGGCTTTATCGTTCTGATATTCGTAGCAGAAAACCTGGAAATTTGTCCTGCCCATTCCTTTCCAAATACAGCAACCCTATCTTCATTAGCATCTGACAGATTTAAGATTAGTGGAGGATACCCTAATGCAAAAAAAAAAAAAAAAGAAAAAAAAGAAATACTTTATGAGTAAAATAAACAGGAAAACCCCCTCTATGCTTTATACTGCTTTCCCAGCCTTTCCAGTTTTTGCCTCAGTCTCAGAAGAAAAGTCCCTTGTAGCATGGCATGTGTAGAGAGGAAAGATTATGGCCTCTTGAAAGAGAAGAATGACACATTTTCCCCTCTGTCCTGTTGTAGCCATCAATAGAAATATTCATGCCACTTTCTTGGAAGCATTCTTCCTTTTATGTAGACATACTGGTAAACCTGGCTGAACAAGGAGGCCATATAGGATTCAGCTTTTTTAAGTTTTAGAGAGTGAAATGAAATTTTGTTTGGACAGCATTTTCATGGCTTTAGTATAAAGCAGTTTTTATGCAGAAGGACAGAACCATACATTATTGGAGGCAGTCCCTCAGTGCCAACGTGCAGAAAAGGCAGCTTGGTACATACTTGTGTTTGTGACATGCAAGGCATCTGATCAGAGGCTTCATTTGCTATCTAAGAGTAAGCACAAGCAAGGACAGCACAGACCTGAAAGCTAAAGTAGTTGGAAACAAGAGAACAGGGAGGGAAGTTGATTCTGAGTAAATTCTGAAAAATAGGAGAACAGAAAGACACGTTACACACTGAGCTAGGTTTGGTCTTGGTTAAAAATCTCCCATATTGTCCTCATTTTATAGTTTGGGAGATGGAAATGCAGAGAGCTCACAATGTGAATCCTTTGAGATTTTGTGTTTGTATATCAGTCAGGAAGTAAAAGTAGTCTGGTGCTTGACTTGAATGGGCTGTAAATACTTTGCCCCAGAAATGCTACAGTGATCAAATTAGGAAATAAAATCAAAGTGCTCAGCTTTATATTCAGTTGTGTGCTCTGAAAAATCTTACCTATCAGTGTCATGTTCAACCCATTAAACTGCAGTGTCCTGAGAGAAGGCAGGCTGATCATTTAAATCAACACAATTAGAAATCAAGTGAAAAATCTTGTATCTCTCACAAATGCTACTAGACCCTTATCCATTTTTAATAGAAATAACAGTGATATAGGTGCAGGTATTTTTTCCATATCTTTAGTGAACTTTAGCTGGAACATATAAAGTCCTACGTTAAAGTATCTGTTATTTTCAGACCAGTGCTATAAATAAAGAAGCTGATTTGAAAACCAGGTCTCAAAGTATGCCATGTTTATCATGCTCATCAGGAGTCCCATTTTCTCTCAAAGAGTGAAATCTTGAATGGTGCCTGTAAGACCTGAAGTGTAATATCCTAAAAAGTCTGCTTTCTGGAAGAAGAGAGTATTAAACTATTCTTAAAGCCTTAAGATAAGTAAGTAACTGTGAAACATTGCAAAATGCTCCCAACAAACCTCTTGGCCCATTCATTACTGAACTTCTAGAACATAAATTTCTATCACCAGCACTGTCTTCTGGAAGACATTTGCAACTCATATAAATGAAAAAACAGGCACTTATCAAACAGACAATGCTTTAACATATCAGTAGATCAGGTTTTGGGTTTTTTTAATGGCTGAATAATCACTGAAGAAGCACAATCACAGTATTCATGAAGAAGAAAGGAGAAAGCAAATGGATATAAAATTGGCCTATCATTCTTTGTTCTTGTCTTTAGAGACTGCTGGACTCCACATCTGTTTCTTCTCCATAGTTTTATCATGATGGATCTTTTCTGCTTATAGGGCTCTAGGTCCTTTTAAATCCTTCCATTTTGTGTTTCTATTCCTACTTAATAGTTTTTTCCATGAGTTCTGAAAAACAATCCTAAAACACCCAACAAACCACCAAACCCTAACATCAGATTGAAGAAGAAAAAGAGCTCAATGAATCTTTTTGGAGTTTACATATAGTCTGCTACCATTAGAACCAGAAAAATGAGTTTGACAGTACTATAGGGGATGTGTGTGTATATGTATATACATATGTATTGTATATATTATAGTTTTGTACAATAGTTATGTTGTAAAGAACATTACTTTAGCAGTTATTGATAAGCAACATGTCATCCTAGAACATCCTCACTTTCTGGTTCTGATTACACCCTTTTAACCTAGTCTATACCTATGCACTGGAGTGCAATAATTCATGGAATATTATGGGCCATGTATATTTCAAGCTGGCTTCTCAAGTGACAGCATAACTCTTTTGAGTCTCCTAGTCCAGTCTTCAACAGAGGATGTAAATCCTTGTCTCCTGATGAATTTGAAGAGTGTGGCAGCATTCCCTTTATCCATGCACTGCACAACAAGGCTCCCTAGACTTCATTCTATCTATCCTCCTACATGGTCTGCCTCTAAAGTGTCTAATGTATGGGCAGGGGGCAGAGGGGATAGAATTAGGAAAGCACATCTATTGAGAAGCCTCAAATGACAGTATTTTTTTTACAGTTCTCTTTGCTCTCACTTGGTGTTTTTCAAGGACAACTTGGAAATAATTAGCTTCACTTCCTATTTTTACATTCACATAATGTGCTTTTTAGCACTTGTGCCCTAGTTGAAGTAGCTTGGCAGGACCATTCAAAGGTAATTAAATTCCATGGTGCATTTTTGAGCTCTATTCTTGAATGTAATATAGAGTACACTGCTGTAAGTTTTATCTGTCAATTCATCTTTCCTTTAGTTTCCAGGAAAGAAAAGACATTGGTTGTATCTTGAGGCTTGACTGTAACAAAATGCTATTTTTCCTTCTGTTTCTATGAAGTTTTCCGGAAGGTCTATTGGAAAGGACCAATGACATCTACATAGAGCAGTTTTAGCAGAAAATAAAAGTACATATGAGCCTGATTGTGTATTCCACTGCAAGCAATGGGTGTTTGAAGTGGCCACTGGTGACCAGAACCTCACTGTTTATGGGCTTCTGCAACTTAGAGTTTGCTTTCCTTAGCAGGGTTTTAAATCATGTGTTTCTTAGCCTCCTGGCTCTTCTTAAGATCTGCACTCCTGTGTTAACTCCTTCAACTGCAATGAATTTAACCTGTTGTTTAACCCAATTGCAAGAAGAAGTGCTGTCTATATCTCTGCTGCTGCTGTGTTTTCACCCTTTTTCACCTATACTGTTCTCAGAAAATGACCATTCTTATAAGGATTGGAGACATCATTATTCTTTTTTTTTATTCAGTTGTCTCAGGTTAATATATGACCTTTTACCTTTACTGAGGAATTTCCCCATATGTCTGCTCGAAGAATTTCCTAGGATGATTCTCTGTGGATTTCGTTCCATGTTTTGTAGAAGTGAATTATGATTGGATTAGAAAGGCGTAAATCTTCCTGAGTTTCCAGGAGATTATTTCCTGGATTTCCAAAGTTAGCAGTATGTCATTCTATCTTCACCCATGCCATGGGCCCTGTCTCCCTGTTCCAGGTGGAATTGGTTTCTGCCTGGTAGAAACTCATTTACTTCAAGATGGAGTCCCTAGATTTTAGCAACCCAGAGCAGCTGAGATCATGCAAATAAAAACAAATGGCTTTTGAACAAAACTGTTAAAGTGATTCAGAAAGCTTACTGCTGAGAAAATATAACCTAGCTAATTTTCTCTCTGTAGAAAACAGACATCAGGTGAGATCTATTTGGTCCAATGGGATAAAGAGAAATAGTCAGAGCTAAAGCTAACTAATTGACAGCAAATTATGTATTTTTTTTTCTTTATTGTGAAAGGCTTACGGGGTTTCACATATTGCTACTGTTAGCAGTTTGTTATAAAAAGAATTGTGTATTCTTCAAAATTCTCTTGTAAGTATAGCTGCAATTATTTCTGATTATTTTTCTCTTGAGAAAAATAATGAATAATGCCCAGTGAAATGTTAGCTTCAACATGTTTCTTCAAAAATTTGAATGAATAGTCTCATAAGTGTTTCAGTGTTTAATGAATGCAGAAAGATTCCAGTTTCTATGCACATCTGTCAAAATGAAAAGCAACACTAATCACACATGGAGGGTCATGTCAGTACATAAGGATCTGAAATGTCAGGAACTTATTAGTGAAAGAAACAAATATTAGAGATGCCAGGTTCACCCTGTAGATGCTGCCTAATTTGAGGAAGTCAAATATTAGAGCTGTTTCCTAAGTAAACCATATAAGCTTATATTTTTGCATGAGGGTCTCCAAGGAGCACTGGGCAGCTGGCATGCTTCCCTGCCCTGAGCCAGTGTTGGGCAGCTATTACAAGTGCTACTATTTCACTGAGAAGTGAGCAGAGTTCTTGATCAGTTCTGATTGAATGCTGGCACTTTGCACAAGCGAAATTGCCAAGTCAAAGTATTTGTAGCTGGTGCTACTTGTATCACCCACTGTTATTTTAAATATTATCTCATTAGTCAGTCTTTATGCCCTGCTGCACAATCTCAGTATGTCCTGAAGGGTATTTTCTTCCCAAGGAGACTGTCAGGTGGGACTCCATGAGCTTCCATCTGCTTTCTCACGCTCTCAACATGTACGTGATTCTGCTAGGAAGGTCTGTGTGCAAGGGAACATTCATTGGCTTGGTTATACTGGTATAATTATATCAGTTGTAATGATACCAGTCTGGGCAATATAAGTCCCCTTTAGGATATATTTAGCATGAAGTAACGATATCTTTTTCTCCTTAAACATATTTCATAGTGACATAAACTAAACCAGAGATAAGCACTCATAGTCCTTATATGAATGTCCAAATAGAAAGTTATATTTATATCCCAATTATAACAGTTATAATTAAGCCACTATAGCTATGCTGGTAAATTTCCCAGTGTAGTGTAGCCCTTAATTAGGAGGTATATTCTGAATGGGTTTCAGTTGGCTAATGCCACCCAGCTTTAAAACAACACCGTGTCCAATTCAGCCAGCAGTGTTTTGTACCTACTTCAGTGTGGGGGAAGTCTGAGGTCAGAGTGGGACCTTTATGGGCTGAAACCAGTTCCTACTATAAATGAAAGTATAGCTGTAGATTGGGGGGGAGGGGAGGATTGGGAGGGATTGGGGAGAGGGAAGAGATTAGTAGCCAGCCAGGTGTTTCCCACCTTTTTTAAGAATGCTTAGTCAGGATTCTTCTTTGGGTCACATTTGTGCTCAGCAAAGAGCTTAACTGTTTCTTTCTGATGTGGACCAGGAGCCTTTGTCATTTCCAGATAAGATGGCTGCAGTGCACCTTTAATTAGGCCAGAACTCCAGCAGAACAGACTGATAATAAAGAATGTTCCCTACTTACCAGATGCTGGTGTAATAACATGAGGTTCTACTGCTTTGTCATCTACAGGTATTAGCTCCAGGCTGAATTTAAGACACTAGTTTAGATTTAGAAAGCTCCAAACATCTTTGCACTATCCTATATGATAGAATGACTTCCCAGGGTTACACTTTTGTAGTTAAAATTACTAAAAGCATTTTCCATTTCACTTTGAAGAGAGGAGGCAGGTGTCTATAAATCCTTGCTAGAAAAGCCTCAGTGTATGGATTGATCTTCAGGGCATTTTGCAAAATCCATCCTTTCCTAGGAATTTTGGAGGTTATGTGTTGTGATGGTAATTGGAGCTCTGTAAGGGATGGAAGGTGGGGGAGTTTTCCACAGGCTTAATCCCTGGTTGTTAAGGAAGGATGTGAATATTTAAATCTTGTCTGGGTAGTTTTAGAGGTACAGAAAGATTTTGGGTAAGTGCTCATTCTTTGTGACAATTTCTATAAATATTTAAACATATACTGTCAGATGCACTGATAACCCTTGACCTCAGGATTGTTTATATTTTACTTGCATGTAGCATAGTTTAATAAACTGTATATATAAATTATATACACTTAGAGAGCTAGCTGTTATGCTGTTTATATTTTACTTGCATGTAGAATAGTTTAATAAACTGTGTATATAAATTATATACACTTAGAGAGCTAGCTGTTATGGGAAACACCCTTTGATTTTTTTCATAGTAACAAATCAATCTGTGTTCAGGAACAAACATCGTAGTAAGCATGGAAAAATTGCTAGAGGGGTTGGATATTTTTGGAATTCTAATCCTGATTTTCTAACATTAGATTTTGGCCACAGAAAGTAGTGTAAAATATCAATAGAACTTTGCAGCTCTCCAAAAGACAGACCAAAATAAGTGAATAAATCCTCTAAATTGCCGAGCACATTCAGAGGGAAAGTACTTCTAATCACATTTCAGCTAGTGCTGCAGACAGTAAGTAATGAATTGGGGAAATAAGATTAAAAAACTGTAGCAACATTTGTAGATAAAATTTGGAGATGATAAACAGGCACACACACCTTCTGCTGATTCAGAGAGAAGTGAACCATTGATGAGTTACTGAGATTGATGTGCTTTAATTCAACTCTCTATTGCATTCCCAGTAACACCTGAAGTGAGCAGTGTCGGGTGGTTGATGATCTGCATAGCATTTCTACAATGAGAAATTTTGCACTGCTGTCAGAGCTACATGATGCACTGTGGTGTTCTTGCAGGGAGTAATGTGCTTGGTTTCATTCTCCAGCTACAAGTTCAGCTACTTTCTCATACATCCATCTTTCCTCACGGATCGCAGGGCCCAATTCCGACTGCCTTTGCACAGGGAAATCTACAGCTGAAGGTAGGAGAAATTTGGCTGCTGTGAGACAGTATGGAGTTAGTCTGATAGCTTTTTTAGTGCTTCAGGATCCTTTGGGATGGGATGTGCTGTATAACTTTCAATTATTATGTTTTAAACTGTTCATTTAAAAATGCCTGCTTACGTTTTTGGCACAGCGAGACAGGACTTGTTGAACCAAAGTTGGAGGCATATGTAAAAGCAATAGTGAAGGGCTTTAATGAAGTTCTCCTGAGGCTCTACAGCTTGAAGAGCTTCTTAGAGAAGTATGTACTGCCAGGCTGCTTTTTTTCCAAAGCTCTTACAGCTCTAGTAATACGGTTTGAAATGAAAATAAAATACAGAAGCTTAGTTAATATATGCCACTTCCTTTGGTCTGTTTAACACACAGGTTGAATCCTGAACTTCTTTGGTCATTTTGATGATTGGCCAATTATGTATAATATACTGTACACTTTGGCTTTTTATTTCCTGTTTAATTCTGAAAAACAATTACAGTACCTCTCTGAGAAGCGATTGTAGTCTTTTTAAATGTCACGGCATATTAAACATGCTAGTATTTTGGCAATTGTCACAATGCATTACTGCTTAAAAATAATTTATGCACATTACAGATAAAAGACACAATAGATTTTGGGGAAAGACTGCATGTCACAGAAACAAGTGATGGCAGTTGTACAACAATACGGGTAGCTGTTAAATTGTGTTAAAATGTGGTCAACATTTTTGGACAAAAATTTTAGTATGGTTTTTGTTGTAACCTTTTTCTTTCCATGGAAAATATTTTATCCTGGGGTAAAAAAAGCCTTTTTCTTTAAAAAAAAATAATTCTAATCCAAATATGTTTTCTTTGAACTGACATTATGAAACAAAATGAACAGTTTCTGTTCCACTTAAAGTGTGCAGTTTTCAATTTAATGTAAAAATGTTTATTGGGATGGCAAATGTTATGTTTTCCTTGACTACCTGTTCTTTTTTTTTCTTACTTGAGAACTGTAAAGCTACAAAACATTTTAAGTGTATATAAATAGTAGCATGTTTGAAAAGGGAAATATAATTGAGATCTGCCTTTTAACATTGAGAAAAGGAGATGAGGAATGAGACACTTTGCTATCTCAAATGTTCAAAATGCTGTCTCTGTTCACTACGTTTTCCCCTACATATTGCAGTGTAAGAGTCAGTGGCCCTGATCCAACATGCACTAAAGTAGGTTTTGCTGAGATTCTTATATAGCTCCATCAGCTTTGGTAGAACAGCTTTCTTGCTAAAAATTAAGCACATGCATAAATGCCTGCTGGAGCAGAGCCGAACTTAGCAAGGGGCTTTACCCCCTTGAAGCACAGTGCTTCACAGACCCAGTTCTGTGAGGCTGTATGCACAATATGTTCCAGAGCCATGCTCAGTGACTGATGTATCGTTTGACTTCAATATGTGCTCATTTTAGATTCTTTGTTCCAAAATGTGGATTTGAATACAAATGAGCATGAACACAAGCCAACAGAGGAACCTCTTTCTGTCTCAAAATATTAAATGCCTAAGAATCTTCAATTAAAAAAATAAACAAGGGACCTGACACAAACTGGCCAGAGCTTAAACAGACATCTGCTTATGTGGTTTTATTTATTTTTCACACGTGTCTAATTGAACACTATCAAAGCAAGTCCACAATATAATACAATGGAACGTCAGCATTAACATCTGTTTGCCCCATGCTGTTCAATGGAGGCAAACAAAGAGCCCTTTTAAATCACTATCTCTTAAACTCTCCTTTCCACATAAGGGAAGCAAGTGGGGATGGGCCTGGCTTTGGGCATGGACCAGGATTTGGCCACTGTGCTGTTGGTTCAGGTAAGGAACAGTGTGCTCGTGCAGGGTATGTTTTTGGCTGACCTGCTCAACCAGACACCCCCATTATTTGTGTACCCTTTCTGATCTAGAATCACAGATCAAAGGGAA
Organism: Acanthisitta chloris; assembly: GCF_000695815.1. Lineage (NCBI taxonomy): Eukaryota > Metazoa > Chordata > Aves > Passeriformes > Acanthisittidae > Acanthisitta > Acanthisitta chloris. Next base: position 121,222 of record NW_008692154.1, read on the forward strand.
AGGCAGGCTGGTAATGTCAAAGCACACAGCTCCCAGACTGTGGAAGTGAAGAACAGCACCTTGAGCTGCAACCATTGAGGGAATCTGCCATAAATCCTGCTGTGGCATTAGAGCAGCATAGGTGAAAGCCACCCACTGTGTTTGGCTTGTAGCTGCCACTTGGCATTTAAAAAGCCTGTTCACTTTTTTTTAAGATACTTTGGCTGTCTCTGTTATAGTGTCATGTAGTTCTGCACTCTTATAAAAGCCGTGACTGGTATGATTTTTTTGCTAGAAGATGAGAATTTTTCATGAAATACATATTTATGTCAGGGGAGTGACAGGCATTAGTGGCAGCAGTCAGGACTTTAAGTCAAGAAAGGGAGAAGCTTATTTCCATTCCAAGGGCTGATGCACTATTTAAGCCTTGTGTTTGGACCAAAACCCTGGCAAACTATAGCTAAGTGGCAAAACACTCAATAATCAGGATTAGGTAATAAAACTAAAATGGTTTATGGGGCCTTGGTGGGTCCTGGGCATAGAGACAAATTTCCCTCACAATTTCCATTGAATTAAAGCATCTGGGGAAAAGAGGCTGAGTGACTGAATGAAGACAGAAGTATGGAGAAAACAGTAAATGGTGGCCTGAGAGGAGCTGATCAGTGAGCCTGTACTGTCACATGGTGCTGCAAGAGAGCTGCTCAGCAGGGAATGCCTGTCCTTAGAAACTGGAAATTTTGGCAACAAGGATTCAGCACTGTAGGAAGAAGCTTGCCATGCTACAACCTGTATCCTGTTGGTAGGAAAATCTTTGATCAAGCTGCAAGAAGAGGTCACCTGGGTGGAGCTTTGGCATGGGGGAGGGCACAGTTCTGGAACTTTCCCATCCTCTCCCCTGCCTTAAATCCCACATAAGTTTTGCTTGGGAGAGAGCAGGTAGATAGAGAGTATTTCTACTGGGAAAAGTCATGCTGGAAGGAGGATGAAACAAGACAACCCATCATCTCGATTCTCTGGTTGAAGTCCTTTCAGCTTTGCATGAGACATGAGGAGGAATGGTTATTTAGTGACCCTGAGCTCTGCAGTTGAGTGAATGAAGTATTTGCCTGTTCCTTCGGGGAGTCCCTTTGGTGTCTTAGTGGCTTTCCTTATGTGATTGTTACAAATCCCAAAGAAGAAGCAGAATCTTCAATCAGTCAGGTAGCAGAAGGAAATCCAAATGCTGGAAGTTGTGGTGGACTCCAAATCATTCCAGTGGTGCCTTGGACCAGAAGCTGTTAACCTTGGTGGGGTTGGGTCCTTTCAGAAATGAAATGTGTAAAGATAGTTCCTGCAGGAATTGCCATACCGTAGTGACTGGTTAAACAATGAAAACAGACGGACTTTTGTTCTGGGTGCTTTGCAACGGATAATACTCAAATGATTAATGAGTTACTGGAACACCAGTAAAGACCTAACTATTATTCTGTATGGCATTCATGAACTGCATGAACATAGCTGTTTGGCTGGAGAAAAACTCAAAAGTCAGAGCTTTGAAAAGCTTAAGCACATAAAAATGTTACACTGTTTTGTGTCTCCAGGAAGCACAGAGTAATGTAAAACATCCACCACATGTTTAAATTGTGTAGGCTTATTTATATATGTGCGTGTGTGTGTATTTATAGGGAGAGAGAGAGAGAAATAAAACTATGTGATTCTACTGTTTTAAAGCTGTTTGCAGATATTCTATAGCAATTTTGTAAAAGGAATGCCTAGAATGAGAGAAATGAACTCCCAGTGTTGAAAAAAAATAAAATTAAGTAAATCAGATTGTCAGATATCATGCTGGTCTAAAAACTCAATCTACAAGAATTAATGGAGGAACTGGACCATGAAAGCCAAGAAATGGGGTCTGAAAATAAACTTGATTAAGAAGATAATGCTCAAGATGTACAAAGGAAGACTGATTAGCATAGACGAGAACATCAGTGAACAAGCAGAGGAATAAATCTCACATAGACAGCTGCTCAGATCAGATCAGAACATATTTAAAAGATGAAAGACAACATAAGGAGCAATTTCTCATTTAGACTGGAGAGGAAGGCCTCCAACTGATGTATTCCTTCTATAAATGGCTTTTGGCCAAGACACAAAGCTTCGTCCACAAGAAAATATGGTAGTTGGTTTGCTTTTATCCTGAAAATCTGTAGACAGACCATGACAGGAATTCCATTATGAGAAAGGGACAAAAAATGATGAATAAAACAAACTTAATCAGCAAATACATTTAAAAGCAGAATAGGTAATAGATTTGGGGCATGAGGGTGGGAATGAAGTTATGACTGATAGCTTATGCACAAATGAAGTAAATGCTTCCTGCACCTCATAGCAAAGCTCAATTGGGACTTTTTTCTTTTTGTGAAAAGTTCTTCAACCAATACAAACTGTGAAAACATCATTGGAGTGCAGCCTGCTAGCTGTTTATTAACTTATTCATTATTGTGATGAGGGTGTAAGAGTGAGAGTAAATCTCTAGATGGTATGTCATTCTGCGAAAAACTTAGACACGTCAGCTTTGCTCTGAAAGCCAAAACAAAATGTCAGAAGAGAGGTGGAAGATACATAGGCTGCAAAGAAATACATGAGATACAGAGTTAGCTACAAGATATTTTTTAAATTTTATTTTCTTTTTAAATTGAGAATAGATGCTTAGAGGAATAAGATAGAAAGAAGAAAGACCTGAACTTGTCACCTGTATTGTCCCAAGAGAAATAGAGATGGAACACTTAATGTGGATAATGTCCCATTGTCACTGTTATGCAGCATTTTGGTGAGTCTAAGACCACATGGACATTGCCACAGAGTGACCTCACATGCTCGATGTGCCTGAAGACGTGCAGGGTTGGGTATTTTCGGTCAGGCATAGAGAGGCACAGCTGTTGCTATTTTTGCCCTGACTCCTCTCTAATCACTCAACACATTTTAAAGCAAGATATAATGATAGACTATGTTGCCAAGACAGAAAAATCAACAAAGTATCTAAGGGAATATGAAAAGAAACGAAAATTCAAAATGTATCTGGAAGAGAAATATAACGGACAAAAAAACTTTTGATAAAGGTTGTTTCTATAAACTTGGCAATGTCTCTGCTATAAGTAAATATGACTGTCTGCATGTCTTGCTTTATGTTCAATACATCCAAAACTGGGGGTGTGCAGAGGAAATACAAGGAAGTCTGTTCTCTTGGTGCAGCCAGTTGAGTTTTCAGGCCTAATCCATTCTGAAATTAAAATTAGCTCAAAAGGTTGAATTCTACCAGGAAGTTAAAAATGGAGAATTTCCTTCATAAATATGGATAAGAAGAAGACAATTTTTTGGATGTTCTACACAGTGACTTCCATTAGAAAAATGAAAATATATCTCACTTTTCTCAACAGTTTACCAATGCTTTCACTGAATTTCAGCTATTATTTTAGACATCACTTAGGATAGAAGTCCCAGATCCCTGCTACTACTTATGAAGTATTTGTGAGTCTGTACTGACCTTTTTTTATGGTAACCACTGAATCAGCTTATACAGTACCCAAGGACAAAATTTCATGAACTTCAGCACTGCCAAGTCAAACGTGAGAAGTAGTAAAAACACTTCGATATAAACAAGTTAGGAAACACCATAATTTAGCACTCCCCTTCTAAGGATAAAAGTCCCAATCCAAAACAAATTGACATAAGTAGAACAACTTGTGTTTTTGATATCAAAGGGGTTTAGTTGCAACCGCAAGCCATGGAGAATTAGGCATAATGTAGCTATGCTTTTCTTTCCTTCATTGTAAATACTGTCTTTCCATCTCCACTGGCAGGGGGCAGGAGTTTGGGGTTGTTTTTACTATTTGTTGATAAATAGTAGCATTTAGAAGACCTAAAAATGTTTTCTGGCAAATGTACGATGAATAAATTCCATTGTAATGGCAAAAAAAAGTCTCCTGCTCAATCAAGTACTCAATCTACTATGCATTGTAGAAGATGAAATATATGACTTTCTGGAAAAAGACCACTGGTAATTAGTAAAACTATAGTTAATGTTTGAAATACATACACTGCATCTACACTAGGAAGCCATGTGCTCAGC
>NW_008692154.1:125333-134170 GCF_000695815.1 Acanthisitta chloris
TGTAACATGCTTGGTGCAGAGCATCTGATATCCCAAGGATCACCCATCAACTGCTCCACTACTTTACTGGGGCTGCTGAATCACATCATCCAGTTCAGGATCATACAGACCACAGGTTCCTCCACCGCTTCGTGGCGTGAAGTCCAGGCAAGGAAGTGGGGGAGTTGCATCAAGAGGTGCACATCTGATCCCCCAGAAGTGCTCATGTACTTGGTGCAGAGCATCTGATATCCCAAGGATCACCCATCAACTGCTCCACTACTTTACTGGGGCTGCTGAATCACATCATCCAGTTCAGGATCATACAGACCACAGGTTCCTCCACCGCTTCGTGGCGTGAAGTCCAGGCAAGGAAGTGGGGGAGTTGCATCAAGAGGTGCACATCTGATCCCCCAGAAGTGCTCATGTAAATGCAGACAAAATAGCTGGTTTTGCTGTTGATGTTGCTGTTAGATGTTCTAAAATAGTTTCTGCAGATGAAACTACAGTGTAAGATATTTGTAGATACTACTTGGTAGATTTCTTTATGAGTTAACTGCACTACCTCTGTTTGAATTACAGACTGTTATAATGTAAAATAAGAGATTGATAGATTACACTGAAACTATGTGAAAAAGGAAAAAAAGACTGTGGTTTACAAGCTGTGTAGGAGGTCCACACTAAGTCCACGTGGAAGCTCTTAAATTTTATATGTAAGGTTTCATAACCAATATATCATATTGTTTCAAGAGTTATAATCACAATTGCTTTGCTTCAAACCCACCTGATTTACTAATATTGACTAGAACTAGTCACATAACTGCATTTCAAATTGGATTTTACAGATGATGTTGATGTTGAATGTTATTCTGGGAACTGAAAATGTTACAATTAGCCAAAGTGACTTTTTAGAACCACCTGAATATATCATGTGAATTATGTTTTTCATGGCTTTGCTGATGCAGGGGTAAAATGTGGGGGTGTTTCCCAGGCTATGCAATTAACACCCTCCCTTGTGGCACAAAGGATGATGGTAAAACTCAGGCAACCTGTGTAGCTTTGAGGACTCATTTTTATAAAAACTTCTGTGGTTCAACATAGTACCAGATAAGCTTTGATCTGAGGACTGTCTTTTTGATTTCTTTATTTAACAGAAATGTGTATAGAAAGCAATAATAATAGTAGTAATTCTCCTCACCCTTCTAATCTTGAAACCAAGCTTTTGAGGAGGAGGCTATCAGTAATGACCATGTAATAAGTTACATTTCCCTGTTATTTTCTAATTTAAATATCACTATTTTGCTACTATAAAAATATATTAATTCTATAATTTTTCATTCATTACACTTGTCTTAAAATGCCTTTAGGAATAAGCTTGTACTGTACCCCCATGTGAAAAGAAAAATTAATATATAATAGTTCCAATTAGCATAATTTAACTAATTTTTCTAATAAATAAGATCTGCATTGCAAATAGCACTGACTCTCTTTTGCACATGGCTATTTCAAATATAAATACTCTTCCCTTTTGCAGCATTTAATTTGTCTATGAATAAAACCTCAATGTGAAAAACATGCCAAAATATATAGAATATATAGGATATAATAGGAATGTGTGAGCAAGTAAGTAGAAACAGAGCTCCATAGGAAACATGGCCACAGATCCTCAGTATTAAATAAGGCAATTCAGCCTTATTGATATCTAGCTCAAAGCTGAAAGCAACAAAATAACCAAATATGTCTTTTTCCTCAAGTGGGCAAACATTTCTCACTTTTTCCTGGTTTTTATCCCAGTCCCGTTTCCTGAAAAATGGCATTGCCTTTGTGATACACCTGCTCATCATAATAAGCCACACTTGGAATTTTCTCCAAAGTTTTCCAGAATGAAACCAGATTTGCAGCACTGTATGTAGATTACATATTTAGATTATTTTAAGGTACTCATACTTTTTCAGGTCTGTAACTTTGCTTTTAACTTGAGCAGCCAACTATACATGGCAGGGCAGTTAACCCCTGATGTACCAATCTTTGTCTTCATCCTCCACTTGCCCAAACCATGAAAACCTAAGTGTCTGAACCCCTGTCTGATCCATGTGCCTCAGCTTCATCCCAAGGAGACCAGGTTGTCCCCACCCCTGGACTTGGGGCACAGCCAGGAACACACCTGAGATCAGGACTCCCTTAACACGCTGCCAGCGGTGAGAAATTTTCTTGACCAATGAAATTTTCTTGATATTCAGACCAATGGTTAAGCTCCTATAGAGTTTATTGAGATTTAGACCTGAACTTCAGGTTTAGTTGCTTAAATATATGTTAAGTATTCAAGGTATAGCAAGCACTCATATTGAATCTTGAGCCAGTTTGGACTGTTAATGCATTTTTTGCCTGGTCGTACAAGGTTCAAGCATAAGATGATCAGGTCACATAATGACTACTTAGCAAGTCTGGAAGCAAATTCTGTTTCAGTGGCTAGAGAGACTTTTAATACTTGGATGTATATCCTGAAAGTCTTTTAAAACTGTTTTTTTTAAAACAAATACATAACTATGACATATCTACTCTCCAGCCAGGTCCCCCCATTAAATAGCTGCAGAACAGAACAGGAATTATCTCCTGTTCCTGTTTCACTATTGAGATTTCTCAGTTGCATTTTAGCTTGGGCACACAATATTGAGGATCTTACCATCGACTGGGAAAGATATCATTTGAGGAGGGAGACAAATAAAGAGTATTATAGAATGGAAAACGCACATCTGATTCATCCTAAAGATTGGGTAAAGACCCACATAGTCACTGGGATACAGATTGCAAGTCACCAGGTTTCTGGAGATTTTACAGGTAAGTGGAATGAAAACGCTGGAATACTTGAAGTCAAATACCTCTACATAAAAGTGGGACTTTGAGGAGTATTCACTGTGTTCATTTTTTCCAGATTAATTCTTATTCTAGGTCGTGTGCTTTATTTTTCTATGTAAATTGGTTTTTAAAGTGCCATGTTTAAATTATTCTGCTAAGTGTAAAGGGATTAAATTAGTTTCTTTAACTGCTTCATATATTCATTCAAGCTTGAAACAAAACTAAATGGCTAAAATTCCAGTATCTAGTATACACCTACATCTTGTTATGCAAAGTCATCCTCAGGTAATATCAGTGCCCATATAAAATAATAAAAATTAAGGCAAAACGGAAAAGAGTATATAAAATAGCAACAGCATGTGATACCAATTATGTTACAGCCAAAAATAATACTTCTTGGCATGTTATGCTTAAACTATGTTCTGTTAATGTTCCTTGGATATAGGCAGCTTTCGATGTACACTTAGGAATATTTCTATTTGAGAACTATTAGGAAAATATTTTGAAATTGCAATTTGCAAGCATGTGGAATGAGTTACCTCCCACAATTATGTGAACTACTGTATAGCAGAGCTGCATTAGCTTCCCTGCAACTAATGAACCATGTCATTAATTACAGACATTCAAAATAAAAATTACTCCAAGGCAAGACAAATATTTACTATAAATAAAAGGGTCAAGAACTACAAAGTAGCCATTTCATTCTAAACCAATTGTGTTAAATTTTTATGCTCTTTCCCCTCAAATTTAATTTGAAGTACCTTAACTTGATTTCATATGTCAAATCTGACAGCTGTAGGTGTACCCCCAATGAGACTTCCATTGGGGCTGGGATCATTGGAAGATTTTCAGTATAAGTGTTAACTATTTTAAAGATGTGTTTATTAAACTCACGTGACTTGTTCTTGGGATAGGTTTCTCTTGGAAACAGCTAGGAAGCAAAGGTTTCCCTTTGATTGCCTCACTGGCAAAACCACCTTCAGCTTGCAGCCATCTTATCAGGGTGGTCAGTCAGTGCATGCCCTCACTTCAGAGGAGCTGGGGCTTGGGGCAGAGCCCTGGGGCAGCAAACAGGGCTTCAGGGAGAGCCTGCGAAGGGCAGAGCTCCCGTTTGCCAGAGCGGTGGCAGGAGGGGCCCTTTACCTCTTTCTCCTCACCTGCTGCAGTTCATAGGACCTGGCAGGTAGCAGCATCTGACATCTGTGCAGGGATGCTTCTCAGCCTTCTGTGGGAGCTGGGGTCCTGCAAGTCTCTGCACAGTTGAACCATTGCCACACAGATCCTGGAAGTTCGGATAGGGCCAAAAGCTGATTGCTGCTGCTGAGTTTGAATAAAGGTGCTAGGGTGGAGAACATCCACAAAGCTCCCTTTGCTGCACTAGAGAGAGCCTGGCTGTTGCCTCAGTGCTGGTTGTTGCTGCTATAAAAGCCACCATAGCCATCCTGCCTTAGGGGACAGGTAGCAAAAACCTTTGCATCCTTCCTCATTCCAGGCAGCCACTTTGCTCTGCTGCAATGTGCTGGCTCAGTGGCACAGTGGGGCAAATGAGTAGCATTTTCATATGGAAGAGAGTTTTTCTTGTCAGATTCTAAAGGAAAACCCTCCCAGATCCCCCATCCTGCAGGGAGAGCAGGGCTGTCTGTGTGCTGCACCACATATAGTCTGACCTGCAGCTGCTACCTGGGGTCAAGCTCTCTTCACTGCCACTGTACTAATATTCTGTTTGTATGTTTGCTATATTGTCTAAGGTTATTTATATTTGGTTTGGATGATTCATTTATTTTTTAGCAGATAATATGCAGTCCTAAACAGTGTAACAGCATTTTCTCCTGTGAACTCATTATAGTGGTTTCTGTAAGTCACATGATGTTACATTATCGCTAGTTACATCACTGAATATTTTATGTTAAGCATAATATAAAATATTTGCCCTCTACTTTCTTTTCTTTTTCCCTCTTTGAACCGAATCATTACCTCTCCAAAAGTCAGACATGAGGGTAGACAGATGCACTGACAATATAGATAGCAAGCAAGAAGATTCCCCAATGAAAGAGCCACATAAAAGTTCACCTATCATCCACCCCCATGTTTGCAACTAAAGTGCTTGGCATAATAAAGATAACAGCAGTAGATAAGTAGTTTATCTAAATATATTGGCAAGAATAAAAGCAGATGATAAGGTATTGCTGCTATCAGGAAGTCAGAAAGTGCCACAGTTTAGCCAGGTTCTGTAATATTTTGAGTTAGCCTCGGTTGCGCTCACAGCGATTTTTAACAAAAATGTGAACAAGAAGAGGGATTAAATGGAAGTACATAGCTCAAGTAGGCTTTGCTGGAATGTGGGAAAGTTGCTAAAAGTCATATTAAAGTCAACAAAAGCATTCAATACATGTCTTGGAGGAAAAAGGTTGTGTTTAAGAGAAAGGGTCAACTGTTAGAAAAAATATTTGGGCAATATGAAAAATTACAAATCCTTTCATCAGGAGTTTGGAAGTGATTGCATGAGGGTGTACAGACTTAACAGTGACAACTTTTACAGCTGAACAATGGTTTTGCAATGAAATCTTGGCTCCATTCAAATCAATGGCAAAATTCCCATCCGCTTCAATGGAGCCAGGATTTCGTGTATATCTGTCTTTTTTCATTCTTCCTTGTATCCCAACTCTCTGGCAGACTATTGTCTGTACAGGTCAAAATTAAAGCTTTTCATTCATATGTGTCAGGGTTACTGTCTGTTTTCTCACCCAAAAAAAAAAAAAAGTGAAGAAGTGTGACACATTTGCAGTGCTGTATCATTCACTTCATAGCTCAGGGTGAAAAGAACTGTTTGCTACATCTGCTAGGAGAAGGACAAAATTTCAAGCAAAAGGGCTAAATGTTGCCTATGTGTAATTCCTAACTCCAAGGCTTTTAAAGAGCTCTTATTTTAATCTCTACATGTATTAAGTTTCGGATATGGGTGTCATGGGATTTAAGCAGGGGCAGAATTACCTCAATGCTGTCTCCTCTTAAAAATACTTCCTGAATATGGAAAAGTATTGCATGGGCAGGAAGGAAGGTGACTTTCATCAAACAAATCTGTCATGCAGTGGGACTATTTAACTCATCAAACAAACCCTGGTATTTGTACCTCTCAATATAAGCATTAACCTAGAAAAATGAGATTAATGAAAATTCATACTGAGAGAATGAAAATAAGAGATAAACTGCTGCTTTGCAAATTAATGAATTTTTAAAAATGCTTAAATCCACAGAGCTTGTCAAAATGCACCAAGAAGTGCCGTGGTAAGTGAGAAATGACACAGAGAAGGTAATAAATGTGAATGGGAAGCTTTGTGCTCCCCCAGTGCACAATTTGTACACTACAAAAGCTTTAAAAGAATTGTAATTCTACACTCACTGTTGCTTATCTTGAGGAAAGTACATGCAGTCTGCAAAGTGGTCGTTGCTATTCTGTTTTTAAAGCCCATCTGAGAGCACATGAACATTACAAACAAGAGCATTTCACAAGTATAATGTGTAGCCTTAGAAAAACAAGGAAACATTCAGGCACCATAGTCAAAAAAGTTAAAAAAGAGGCAATATATTGGCTGACTTTAGTTTGTGGATGGTGTCATGGTAGATAAAGCCAATGCCCATACTAGATAAAATATAGGTGGCACTGCATGTGCACCTATCAAAGACAAATATGTCAATGGTGAGTGAATCCCACATAAGAAAATTATACTTACATAATATTGATCTTCAGAAAGAATTTGGCTCCAGGCTAGATACAGAGTGAATCCAAGAACTGAGCAGTTTTGTATAGAGTCAATGTTAATAGTTCTGACATTTTCTAGCATCTTAAGTATTCTTGTTGTTGTTAACCCAGACACAGTACATGAAGTTATATCAGAAACATTACTGTGTCATTGACTGGACAGCTGATCTGATAAAATATATTTCAAATAAATATGTGCATAAATTCTCAATTTGGTCATAGTTAAATCTTGCACAATCCATGACACAGAGGTTACACAGTCCACCCATTTTGGTGGAGTGCATGAGTATGGTATTTGCTCTGCAAGTGCTATTGGAAATACTTGTGAGTACATCGTTAATCTTCAATGGTCAGTGGTCATTCCTGAAAGCTGCATCAGCAAATACTTCTGCTAGCAGTCTCTTTCTGCAGCATATTAGTATAAATTTAACCCACTTGGGAAGTGCAAACAGCAGGGTTGACGAGCCTGGGATCAGTGCCAGGTTAATACAGCTACACAGCTCTTGTACCAGGCAGCTGATATCCTACAAGCTTGGAAATGAGCTAAGGAGAATGCATCCCTCCATATAAGATGTCTTAAACATATCCAGGACACTGAGGCAGACATCATAATTACTGATATTGCTGGTAAAGGATGCCAAATGTATCATCTCTTTTAAGCTGGCTAGTGGAAGAGGAAGAGAAATAGAAATCCTTTCAGACTAGAAAAATTCATCCTGCATTTCCCTTTTCCAGTTCTTCAAGGTCTCTTTCTCCTGATTTCAGTCTTTCTCAAAATGATGCTGAATGGTGCTTTGATTGCTATAAATATGGATCATGGAACTGTTCTTCTTTCTTTGGCATATTTGCCAGTTTTCTTAGATTTACATATATTGATAATGACTAGAACTTTATTAAAGCTAGCCCTTTAGATTCACAGAGAAAAATTGCAACAGACTCAGGAAGCTTACTGTAAATCTCACTGACTGCCCAGATTTTGTCTGGAAGCCACAGAGAGGCAATAAACATAGTAACCCCTGTTGCTAATTAATGTGTTACTTTTCAAGTTACAATATGATCATAGTTTAATTGGGTTTACCTCAAGAATCTCAGTGATATTTCCATGAAATTCAAGATAGTGAAAATTAGTAATTCTGGTTTGGGAACAAAAGCTACCAGTTGTTGCCAAAGAATTGTGTGCTGCTTAATTGACTTTTGATGTTCTGGCTGCTATCTACAAACCCAATTTTTCCACATGACTTTGTGATGAGATCTAAATCTCTGTATCAAATGTTATAACCCTTGGCACTGGTAAAACAGAAAGATTTATGTAATGAGCAGTAGCTGAGGAAAATAAGGTTATTCTCACTAGGAAAGGGGAGACATTGTGGTGATCTAACTGATGCTTTTCCTCATATACAGAAGACTGATAAAATTGACCTAGACAAAATTTTCCCCACTGTCAAATACGTGAAAGCAATATGACATAACTCATATCCTAGGAAATTAGGAGCAGGTAGGAACTTAACAGGAAACTACTGTATTTCATTCAAAGAGAAAGAAACATATTGAACAGATTATAAGAAATGTCCCCTAAGAGTGGCAAAATTGACTTTTTTCAATAGATAGTTAAAGAAATTGCAGAAAAAAAAGTATTCAAGGGCATAGGAAAAAGAAGTACCTTTAAAAGGACAAAGAGGCAAACTAATTCCTTTGGCTTCCATGTACCTTGAGCTCTGGTTTTAAAAAGATGCTGGTTCAAAAGCACAAGGGCAGGAAATTACATATCGAGATATTCCAAGTTTAACATCCCAACTCTGAAATACACCGTCTTGCTCCTACTATACACTGGTCTTGAATTCGTATTGAAAGAGACCTATATGGTCCTTTTGTGTGGAAAAATCAACTTTCAACTGGAAGAAAATGGGAGCTCTAATCACCTTCAGATGACAGTTGTTCCCCTGTCTTCTTCAAACTCAAAACTATAGGGGTGCAGAAAGACCTTTCAGAGGTAGTGAAGATGTGACCATGGAATCAGTTATGAAATTCCTAATGCTCCCCAACTCTAACTTTTAATGAGGTTGGAACCTATGGAATGTAATTTGGATATTTTGACTAAGTTAATTAGGTCAAAATGAAGTTCATTTACTTAAATGTTCTTTCGGCCATGGATCTTTCTTCCAGCTTTGAAGAGATAGATTTTAACCCTTTCTAACATGTGAATTAGCTCAGAAGGTCTGTGCACAGTGAATAACATAGTTCA
>NW_008692154.1:134190-149228 GCF_000695815.1 Acanthisitta chloris
CCTAGTCCCTCTGAGATCAAGGTTAAGTGTGCTTTAATTGTGTCTTCTCCTTAACAGCATTGCTTCAGTATCAGGGAATTTCTATGCATCCAAGTAATTATACTCTCCTACCTAGAAGTGTCCAAAACTCTTCCAGGATTCCCTCTTTACACTGGTGTTAACATAGGCAGAGTCTTAGCACATGATGTCCCCACACTGGAGAACATGAAACACTGTTAAACCTTTCCAAGTTCCATTCAGGTGTGAGTTCTTTAGAGCAAGGGAATGGCCACATCTCATGTTGGTTGCTTGTAGCAAATTTAAAGAATGGAAAAATACTTGAATATGAGGAGGAAAATACATTATGAAATAGTAAATATTTTAAGAAATTTAAGATGAGTTCAGAAAGCTGGAAAAAAAGCTGGTAACTTGGACCTCAGATTTCTTTTAAATATGAGATCCAATAAGCTAAGGGCATTGATTAGTGAGGAGGAAGGTTGGTTTGATTTGTTACAGATGCCTGGTGAGCAAGAATTGTGCAGGGGGAAAGGGACTAGAACTCCAGCTAAAGCAAAAGTTGCTTGAAAATGACCAGGAATCTTGAAGAATAAAATTTACAGCTATCTTCTGTTGTTAGGTTGAGACCTTGCACTACTTTTTGAAGTTGGTTGTTTTCAATGCCTTCTGCTATCAAGTGTCCCTGAAAAGGAGAACTGTAGTTTGCCTTTCACAGCAGCATCACTGGGCACTCAGTAACCAAGATAAGCCCAGGAGCAGGGAGAAGGCCAACCAGCTCCTGAGACACAGAAAGATGCCTTGTCTCCTTTCCCAAAGCACCTGTGTGGTATGTACTGGAATATCTGTGTGAAGGACATCTGCAAGAGGTAAGGAAGAGTTAAGAGAACATCACTGTTGCCTGTTCAGATCAAAGGGAGTAGTTTAGAGACTGTCCAAATGAGGGTAGAATCATCAGGGCTGGATTTGGAGTTTATTGGACATGGAGGACTAAATTAACAGAAAAGCATATGCTTCCTTGCTTTCCTAGTTGAATCAGAGCCTAAGTACCTGAAGCAGTAGTGCATGCAGGAAAAGTTGACTCTGTTTCTTGCCTTTTCTGTATGTACTTGTAGATATGGTTTGTTAATCCCTGCAATTAACTACAGGGAATAAAAAAAGGGTCATACCCCTAAGAAGAAAATATTTCTCCTTCTTACTCTAAGTGTTAAGGCTTCCCTGGCAAGGAATTCTGGTTTTCTGCTGTTCTGGCAGATTGTTTGAAACTGAGGAACTGCATTAGCACTTCTGGAACAAGGGATAAGAGCCAAGAGTGTGAAAAAGCATTGTGGAAGCCTTCCTGCTTGAGACACTTAAAAATTAAATGACTGAAGCTTTTAGAAATTTAGTGTAGTAGACTGATGGCCAACTAACAGGGAAATAAAACAGATTGCCTAGGAGCAATTTTTGAGTTGCAGTTTTGCCATGCTCTGGTGCTGACTGGGGCATTTGGCTGAGATGTTTCCATGTAAATTACTCTGTTCCTGCTACTAAGCAGGTTCCAGGCAGGAACAGGCAGGAAAAAGTCGCAAGTAAAAGGTCTTACAGGGCACAACCTTCTGAAAGAATTGGCTCAGTTGGTTCCTGGGGAACAGTGATCAGCAGAGAGCAGCACTCTAACCATTAAGGGGTGCCCTAGAGATTTAAACATTTAGGTGTCTGTAGGAGCAGGAGTCAAAAGAGTTTTGCCAAAACTGGCAAAAACTGAACCTTCTCCCTGGAACCCCTCCTGCCCCCAATCTTAGCATAGAAGGGAAGGCAAAATAGTGGACTGATTCCTCTTGCACTGTGGCATATTAAGCAGATGCTCTTTCTATTTTGCCTTCCCTTCTGTATCAGGATAAAATATTTATAACAGGCCCAGTGTCTTGTCTCACAGCTGAGGGCCAGGCTGCAGCAGGGCAGGAGCTTTGGGGGTGAAGTGTCGTTTGGAGGCAATGAAGACCTTCAAATCCACTGGTTCAATTCACATAAATCTTTATATTAAAAAAAATATAAATATTTAGGGATTCTGGTATATCTTATAGCCACATATTCAGGTCCTGGCGTTAACAGTTATAATTCAAAGAGTGACAAGTAAACCTTCACCCTGCTTTTAGCCTCATCTGCTGTGTCTTGTCTTGTCTTGTCTGTGCATCTGAGCCAACAGTGAGGGAACTTTCTTTCCTACTTGAGCAGATGTTTACCTTTCAGCACCTAAGCTGACCTTTTGACGTGGGTTTGAAATTCTGGCCCTGCTGAAATGGGTGGAAGTTTTGGCACTGATTTCGATAGAGCAAGCATTTCATTCCAGGTGCTTTGCTCAATAAAGCATATAAAATTGCAAAACATAGGCCTTTCCTCTTTCTCAACTTCTCAGTTGTCCCAGGTATCACTAATTGATAAACAAAAAAAATTGAGGAAACAAAATGGCAGCTTAAAAAAGGCTCTACATGAATGATTAAAATGCTTTTACTATACATAATAGGTACACCTATCCACACATGCACACACATATATAAGATGTCAATGGGATCAAAGCTTTTCTCCAGCACTTTAATGGGTGGCATGCACCCTTACTTATCTGCTGAAATCAAAACCTGTACATGCATGTGCAGGTGCTGGGAGTTGCTTTTTCATATTGTTGGCACAGGGCCACATAGTAGAGCCATACACCTTCATTTTTTAGCAAGCCTGTGTTTTCTCAGGTGTTCATTTATCTCTGTGAAGAAGTTTCTCAGACCTGTAACCTGAAGTTTGGCACGCTAAGAGGAAGAGGTGCTCTTGCTGCCAATAAACAGTCCTTATTCTGTCTTGAATGCAAAGGTATAACAATAGAATTCTTTTTATATTATTTATAAGTATTTTTTGCAAATATAGGGATCATGAACACAGAATAGTAACAATTGGCATTTGGAATGGACTGCCAAAGGATGTAGTAGTTTTTCTACCGCTGTGAGTTTTGTCTTCAAATTTGGATAACTTTATAAAAGACAAATTCGTGTTTAAATCTACAAAATGCTGTCCTAGAGGAATGGACAACTGTAGGAAATGCATGGTCTGTGTTGTAATGGCCCTTTTTGGCTTTAAAAATCCATGACTCCCTGCTGGTTTTGACAACAGAGAGATACCATGAACAGAAGGCAGCTAAAGATTATTTTCTTGGGAAAAAAGTATTCAGCGAAGCAGACCTAAGGAAGGTACATATAACCATCCATGTGATTAAATAAGCAATCTGCTCAAGTGGGCCAGTCTTTTAATTCACTGTGAAGTTTTAAAATTGCAGCATGCCTTGACCAAATTTGTGAGTGATTGAATTGTTTATATTGAATATCATTTTGGCAGTTTAGGAAGTTACTTCGTTCTTGCTACTTAAACCCCATCACAACACTTGTGATTTTTCTGCAGGCAATGTTGTCAGTTCCCATTTCTCTCCATTCTCTGCATTTTGTCAGCAATGCAACCTAGGAGTCAAATTAGGGATTTTTTTTCATTGTCTGAGAGGCCTTTGCTTTTCTGCAGTTGTCTACTTCAAGGGTTCATTTCTTCTCCTTTGCAGTCAGTAGAGTTTTATTGTTGCCTCTCACAGGATAGAGACAGGGCTCTGGTTTTTCTTTTGTGCATTTATTTGATCCAAAGAGCTGGCTCTCGTTATCTAAACTGAAAGTCACTTTCTCATCCATTAGTCATTTCATGTTAAAGATCAAAAGTTTGAGGGATTTGTTGTTGATTCTAATCTCACAACATTTTTCTTTATTTACTGTTCTTGTAGATTCTGTATTTGAGAATTTGCAAAACTTGCTTTAAATGTCAACATTAAAGTACTTCCCATAAATAAAAAAACTGGAGTCACTTAAAATAGTTTCAAGGACTTCCCTCCAAAATCTCAGATGGAATATTCTGCAGTTTCCCTGTACTAATTTATGGGTTTATTTTGCATTGTAGGATTATGTTGGCACTTGTTTTTTTTCTAGTCCTTTTGGATCACTGATGCAATGTATAAGGCTGCAAAAAGAAAAAATATCTTTAAAGAATTCTAAACTATTCTAATTTCTGCTTACTTATTTGTGTACACTGGAAGACGTACTGTTTTCAAATTTTATTAGGATCCAAAATGCTTAACTCCTACCTATTTCAGAGTTTTCTGACCGAGCCTGAAAGAAACTCATGAACAAACAAACACAAAAGACTACTTAAAACTGTATATTATTCTAATTATTTAAATTATGATATCATTCAAAGTGATCAGTTACTCAGAGGAGAAGGAGGAGGACATATGACAGAAACAGGCTTTTAGGAAGGAAATTGGTTTGCAGGAGTATTCAGGTACCTAGCATTTTATGGGCAAGTTAATACCCCATGTATCCACTGCATGGAGCAGCAGGAGCTATTAGAAATAACCTGAGGAATTACTGTGGCTCCCACAGTGCCAGCTAACCCAGCACTGCTTTAGACAGGACTTGCTCTGTACCAGTCAGTGTCCTTGAGTGATGTACATGGCTCCACATCTGCCTTTGCTGACTCCCTGTGTCCTACCATTGCTCATGGAGATGTTGCTGCATTACCTACAGTGAGCATTACTATGGGCACAGAGAGATACCAAGGACACTCTTTTCCAAAGGTTTGCTGCAATAGTTGCACTATCCTCAGGTCACCCTTGGCCTAAACGTCTGCATCTTCCAGGAGGTGTCTCTCCTGGATGGCTTATTCTCTAATTTCTGATATGAATTACTTTGTTCAAAGTACATTTTTCTCCTAGCATGCTCTTTAAATAAAGCAGGTCAAATACTCCTTGAAAAAGGATTTGAATCATTCTGTTGGTTTATTTTGGTATTTTCAACCACTTCATTTACTTTCTTTAAACTTTCATAAAAGGGATTTAGAAATTATTTATATTTGTGGACATAGGAATAAGAAGAACAAAGGCTGAAAGTATGTTATATGCATAATATTTACACTGCAATTCTATGTGTGGTTATCTTGAACACCATATCTGAATTAGGTGCTCTCTAGTCTGGGAAGGAATTGATATTATGGGGGTCAGGTGGACAGGAATTATCACACACAGGTGGTCTGAAATATTTGCCATTGCCAATAGCTTTTCAGCAGTCCCTAAAGTGAGTGGTACTTTCATTGAGCTAATGTAGGATTTTGAAGCAAATGTATTTGTAAAAGATGCTGAAGTTAAATTGCAAATAGTTTGCTAAAAAGAGGGACTGTGACTGTCGTATGAAATATCAGGCAGGGATAACTAGCCAAGGTCTAGTTTTGATGTTTTTAGAGTTCTGATACATGCAAGCTTCATTTCTACAGAGGAATTTGCATTTAATCCTCTCTAAACTTCCCCTGAATTTTCTTTATGTGCTGGTTTTGGCTGGAGTAGAGTTAATATTCCTCACAGTGGCTGATATGGGGCTGTGTTTTGAACCGTCTATTTGCATTTTTCAGGTAATGCCTTTATAACATCTTTATTCTTTCACTGATGTGTGTTCCTTCACAGTAAAAACCACAAAGCTAAGTAGATTTCAAAATGCATGTCCTCTGAAGAACTTTCCTAGGAATTTTGCTGAGCTTAAATATCTTCAGTATGTGTGAGAAAGTAAATATACATGTGACAAAGAGTTCTTCCTTCCCTGGGTAAAAGCATGTTATATAATGGAAGAAATATTGTTCTTGGCATAATAATTAAAAAGAAATAACACATTCAAATAGTACCACCCCACAAAACACAAGGCTCACAGCTGGCAAGGCAAACAGCAGCATTCTAGGATGAAATTTTTTTCCCACTATGGTAGTAGATATATGGGTGCTGTGTCAGGAGCCTTTTGGCCTTGGTTAGTTTTTGTAGTAACATTAATACAATAGAATAAACCATAACATTTTATTTTGCATATTAATTTTGCAGCACTAATTTTCTTCTCATTTCAACTGACAGTAACAAGTGAAGCCCACACATACCAAATCCAGAACTGTTTCATAACAGTATAATGATTTCTTCATTTTTCTAAGAGATTTCTTATAACTGCTCCAGTATATTAGAGATTATATGTTTATGCAATCTCTCTCCTTGTCCTTCTTCCTCATTTTGTACCATGGCAAGGCTAGTACAATCCAAGTTCCTGCTCTCCCCCCTAGCAGCATGGCCCTCCCTGGAGATATCATTTTGAGCACTGAAGTGTCTGCCACTTTCAGAGGTAATTTGCACTTTTAATAAAGATCCATAAAAAAAAAAAAGGTTAATGTTTAGAATCTTTCAGGTCAAACATGGAGCCTTGGAGAAGCTGTGAAGCTCTGAAACCAAAGATTTGGCTTTGTTTCCTTTCTTTTTTGTTTGTTTGTGGGGTTTTTTTAACAAGTGGATTTGCACAGTAACCTCAGAACTGGGACATGGGTAAATAGCACAGTGTTGTTTTAAACAACTATATCCCCAGAGAGCATAGTCAATACCAAGAACCTGATGTTGGGGAACCTGTTGAGGGAATGGAGCTGTACCACTGCCAGGGAGAGCTGAGCATGTCCCAGTCTCTCTCATTCTCTGTGTTTTCTGCACTACATTCTCTTGTCCCCCTAATGCAGGTGTGAGCATAATATCCCCCTGGGAAAACATCTACAACAAAAAGGAAGAGAAGAAAACCACAACTCAACTCCATTAATTTCAGCACACACTGCTCCCCTTCTCCCAGGAGCTCAGCCCAGCCCAGTGGCACCATGCAGCCCTGAGGGCCAGGAGCCATGGGGTGTGCCAGTGGGCAAACCAGGGGTGGTTGCAACATCACCTTCTGATGGAGAAATCTCTGTGTTTGCCTTCGGGCCAATGGTTTGATCCGCAGCCCAGAGTTGCTGTTGCTGGGCAGCTGGCAAGGGCATTCCTCACATGCTTCGGAGTGTCTGGAAGGAGAGTTGGTTGGCCACACTGTTAGCGTAGAAAACACATAATCACGGAATGATTCTATGGGTGCTTTTATTGAAGAGCTCTGGGAGTCGGGGTACAGACCCAAATCTGACTCCGACATGGTTCTGAGATGGATACATTTTTATACTCTTCTCTTACATAACCATGGTATAGTCATATGTTAATCATTACTTTGCTATTGTTCTATTGATTTCATCCAAGCATGATTCGAGTTCTCTTTCATCCTTGTTATGCTTCACCCAAGCATGAGTTTCAGTCCCCCTTCCATCATTGTTGTATTTCACCCGAGCATGAGTTCGAACCCCCTTTTCCATGATGGTGGTATAATTATCTGTTATTTAGAGGGGTACGTACAGATAGGTACCCAGATGTACTTGCACAGGTACATATCGACCTGCTAAGATAATGATCACTCTTCTCATTAAGACCTATTCTAGCTATCTTACCACTAAGGCCTACTTTAGCTACCTTACCACTGAGGCCTACTTCAGCTAGCTTGCCACTAAGGCCTACTTTAACTCCCATGATTTTTAGGAACATTTTATCCCATGTTATCAACACCTGCCAACAGCTGCAAAAGAGGTTTGCAGTTCCTATGTGCTAGGAAGGCAAGGGCTCTTGCCACACTGCATTGACATATCTTCCACAACTGTAGCTTATTACAATTTGTCTACAGAACAAGACCAAAAGGAAACCTTTCTGATGGGATAAAATGGTAAAGGTATACTTCCCCACTCCAATATACAGCAGTGCAACATGTTGCTGAAGATGCCAGAAATATTTGGAGAAAGAGGAGAGGAAGCACATGTCACCACCCTGTGCAATCTTTCTTCATCACCACAAGCAGGATGAGCTGGGCTCACACCAGCCTATACAAGGGCTCAGGACTTCCAAGCTGAGGAAACCTGGGCAGGAATAGTCTGTAATGGAAACAGGAGGAAGCCTCTGAATCTGCAGATGGTGTAAGACCTGTTGGTTTCCAGTGTGCAATAGAGTGCAGGTATTGGTGGGTTCCTTAGGTACCAAGAGCCTTTTGGAGGTTATAGTGTATTTTAGAAGGTTTGCTTTTGGCATCATGTGTCCAGAGTCATTTGGAGCCTGATCATGAGCTAAAGAACATGTCAGGAAACCACAAGACATAATTTCTCTGTGTGGCAATAATCTGCAGGGAGCCTGGATAGCTGCAATGGTACACTGCTGCTCGCTTTACGTCTGGCTTCGCATTAACTCTTGAATTTGCTTGCTTTGGCTGCCCTGACTGTTAAATACATACACACAGGGTCATTTTGACACAGTAAAAATTCAGTTTCTGGAATTGTCTCTTTAGTCTCCAAACCCTGGAGTTCCTGCTGGCTCATGCTGGTCCTGCTCTCACGTGCTACATGGGATCACATGCACTGCACCGCTGAGGGTAAGTCTCCATCTCACCTTCTCTTGCTAATTTGCTGTGACAGTGACTAATTCCAGAGGCATTGGTAATGAGCCAGGGGCTTTCGCCTGAATAAAATTTATGATAAAATTTACAAAGATGGCTTTTAACTGTTATCAAATGAAAAATAGTTTTAAAAAAATATCTGTCTACCACTCCAGCCATTGCTGTGCCAAACTCCAGCAAGCAGAGGACAGCTGACTTTTAAACCCTTTTTACAGTTTTCTACTTATAGAATCCTCTTCTACTAATGCAGCTTTGTCCTTTCCACCTGACCTTGAGTATTCTACTACCCATTTCTATAGTTCTTCTCTCTTTTGATCATTTAGATGTAAAAAGACTGAACAAAACCAGGTAGCTGAAACATCCAAAATCTGCCTTTGGAAGAGGGGATTGATGTCCTCTCCCCACAAACCAGGATAGTGCTTGCAAGGCAACAGAAGCACCATTTCTTCTCCCATCTACAACTTATTTAGATAACAGGGTCTCTCAGGCCCAACAGAAGCAAAATGTATTGACCTGGGAAATAAGACCCCTATGAATTTATGGTACTGGAGGAAACAGTTATTGTTGCTAGATCTAGTTTTTGTTAGAATTTACTGCTGCTTTTATTTAAACAAATGTGCTTTAGATACTTTATATTCCTTGCTGATTTCATCTAGTAAAAACAGCCAAAATAGTAATTGATAAAAATAGCCTGCTATTTGAAATATATATTTCGTGAAAGACTATCATCAAAAGTAAATGAACTTAAAAACAATTAATTCTGTACTTTTTCATACTAAAACCATCCAACCTCACATTTATGCTCTCTGTGACTTTAAAACTAGATTGGAGAGAGGCAGGCAAAGAAGAAATAAATATTAACAGCATCAGAAAATGAAATCGTGTCCAGCAGAAAGCATAACAGATAGGTGCCTTCCTACCCAACCTGCTGTTGCACCTCAGCTCAGAAAATGGAATCTGGCTGGGTGATCTGCAGAAACAGAAAGATGTAGCATGGACCAAAAAAAAAGAGATAAAAAAATGCAGACCAGCGATGTAGCTACGTATAGCTGAAAATATTTGGCTTGGCTGCAGTGTCAGCTTAAAGTTTAAGCAGTTCTTGATTTTTGTTCAGGTTGGTTTACGCATCATTAACAAGGACCGTACTATAGTTAGCTCAGTCACACAGAAGCTGCTCCCAGGATCTCAATATCTTGAACTATGCTAAAGGTACAAGTCAGAATAAATATACCATGTTTATAATTTATACTTGAAGTGAATAACGCTGCATTGTCAAATCTCAATTAGCCGTGGTCGCTTATTTGGTTTAGGGATTATCTTTGCCATGGACCCTGAGATCTTGGATCTGGCAGATATCTTAACCGAGATAAAGTGTTGTGCAAACAGGGCTCAGCTGCCCCCTGGCCCAGCCCTGCTCCGGGAGCACCAGGCAGAGCCTCTCAGCCTGCTGGGCCTGGCCAGAGGGTGCTGCTCCCTCCACACATCCCACCCATCACCCTGCTCCACCCTAGCACCCACCCCAGCTCCTCTGAATCTCCTGCCATAGGGCAAGGCTGGGATTTTGCCAATCATTATTTTGTCTTCTGACAGGGCCACATTCCTTGCAATTCTTTGCAGTTTTGGATTGGATTCTTCATAATTCTACTCCTTAGAGATTCTTCTTCCAATCCCTAATGGAAATATAATTATGGATAAAATAATGATTGACTGTTCTAGCTTTATTCTTGGAGAAAGAAACAATGGAGTTCATGAATAGTAAATTACCAGAGAGGTAGTCACACCCCTCATCAGGAGAGTCTCTTTGTCAGGGTTAGATGACATGAAGAGAGCTGCAGAGCCCTCTGGTAGATGTTATGCCATATTTCTATATGGCACAACCTGTCGCTGCTAACGTTAGGGTGATCTTGGTCATAATATGAAAGTTTGCAATTAAATGTAAAATATGTACATGAACATGTATTAGAAGTCCATATCATCTTAGCATATGAGAGGCAAAAGATTTTCCCTTGAAGGGAAATTAGAAGCCTGAATTAGAAGTTTAAAAAGTCTTCTGTAAAACACTGTCAAAATGTGCATGTTTTTCTACAGATAATGCAGATGCCTTAAGGCTGATTAAAAACCAAACCACACCAAAACAAAACAAAAAAAACACCAAAAAAGCCCCAACCCAAACAAAACCAACTGAACAGCATTTTAAAAAGCCCTTGCTAGAATTCTGCAGATAGGTGTAATAATAAATAATGTTTCAGCAGTGAGAAGGGGTTAGGCGAGCTCAGCTCTGATGACTCTATTTCCAACTCCAGTAATATATTCCAGAGTGTCTTGCAAAAGAAGCTCAGCTCTGATGACTCTATTTCCAGCTCCAATAATATATTCCAGAGTGTCTTGCAAAAGATCCTATAAATGTGAATACAGAAAAACTGAACATTCTTTTACACAGGCAGGTCTTTTCCTCAAGCATAAATATTCTTAGTCTGCTTTTTGGAGATAAAGCCTATATCATTACCAGACCAATGGCTGGAATTTCTCTTTGAAAAGGAATCCTTGTAAATGCTGTGTCTCTGAAGCCAAATGCTCATAACTTCCCGTGAAAATTTTGTTTAATACAAAGAGCAAATCATACTAACTAGCACCTTTCAAAGTTTATGAAAAGTAGACATTATATAATATTGAAGAAAGAGGAAATTATAAAGCTGCTTTTCTGTGCAAATAATTTGGAGCTTTTATGATTACATAAATGTAAGTCCCTTCAAGATTTTTGAAATTATTTATGCACCTAAATCCCATTGAATTGAATGGTTGTTAGGACAATAATATAAAAGTTTATTTTTCTTATGCATTATCAATTTTAATCTGAACTTCTTAAGAATTTTTTAATTTTTTCCAACTTTTTTTAATTAAAAGTTGAAAAGTGACTATGCAAGCAATCATATTCCTCAGTGTGTGCATGAAAGCAAATCCACTATCTAAAACTCCATTGAAAGAAAGTCAGCAGTATAGCATATTATCATTCTCTAAAATGTACAAGAATATCATATAGTCACTCTAGAAGATTTTTCAACAAGCACTGGGCTCTAAACTACACAGAAAAATAATTTCATTAGATCTTTTTTGAGTTGTTTGTTTCAGAATGTTTGGCTTGATTTAAAGAGCTTTAAGATATTTTTTTTCTTTTCTTATGACAAGTAGCATAAAAAATAAAAGATTTCCTCGTATAACAGTAGCCACTGGTGTCCTGTGTCAGGGTATTAACCTTTTTAACCCTGTCAGTTGTCTGGGGCCAGGAAATATAGACTAGTCTTTTACTACTCTTCTGTGTGTCACAACTTTATTATGCATCACATTTTTGTTCTTCTGAAGTGTCTATAGCACTAAAAAAAATAGTCTTGTCAAGAGAATGCAGTGTTACATGGCCATAAAGGTATGTAGGACTGAATATCATATATTTTATCAAAGCGATGTCCCTCTTCATCCAGAGCACATTATTGTTGCTCTGTAAAACCTTAACATCAAAGAAAGACTTGGGGTTCTGTTTCATATTTTGTAAAGGTGATCTCTGAGCATTTCTAGTTGAATTATCCAATACTTTGCAGTATATCATTTTGCTGATGACAAGGAAGCTGTCTCATACCCTTACTGGTGTCTCTACAAAGCTGGCTTTTCTTTCAAGTTAGTATCAAGCCATATATAGCTGATTAGCAATAAATATTTCAACTGCTAATAAAGAAATATTAGTTCTTAAAGGCAATTGCAATATACATATACAATTGCTTCCAAAAGTCCATTGCATAGTGTAATCTTTTCAGAAAGCTTGTAGACATCCTTCATTAAGAATAATACTGAAAATTATACAAGCTCTTAAAAATCTCACGGTGACATGGCATCATATTTCTAGGAGAATCAAAGACACTCTTCAATTCATTGAAAAACCATTGTTTTTATCACTTAATTGTAAAGATTCAGAGATTTGCACATTATTTTCTGTAATCCAGATGGTGGTAGAAGAATGTTATCTTTCATGAAATATAATTTTGTTAAATATATAACAGCTTTGGTCATTAATGGCAAGCTGCATCCAATTCTCTTCTCGTTGCTGGGGTTACAGCTGATGTAATAGTTTGGCTTCTTGCTCCTTCTTCTTATGTCCATTTTTTCCAGATTGTCATCCATAATTTACTATTCACTTTTATGTAAAAGGTTCACCTCCAAGCACTATTTCTCCTGATAACCATGGCAGCAACTGATTACAGTGTCTTGCAGAGAATGTCTTCAAACCATAGCAAACAGACCCTTCCCCTGTTTTGGCACTGGCCATCTGGTGCAGGCAGGTGGCCCCAGTATCACCTTTGGCTAGGGAGACCTGCTTTCCTGTCTGCACCTCCCTAGGATCCCCTGCACCTTGCTTGCACCTCTGTCACAGCTCTTCTCTCTTGGAACCAGAAATGTGTAAGGTTTCAATCCACCTCTGCTGCAAAGTTTATGCTCTTTGATGGAATAACCTGACTGGCCTGCAGGGCACCAGGTGGGTTTCCACTTCCCAGATCAGATTTTTCTTTTCCCCATGTGTTTGTGTGTGTGTCAGCCTCAGCAGCCTCTGTGTGACTCCAGTGTCACACAGATAACCTCCAGCTTTGACTTAACTCCAGTGTCACACAGATAACCTCCAGGAGCTGTGACATTTATTCCCTGTAACTGCCATCCTCCACAGCAGCTTTGGAGAAACTTCAATATGATCCATGAAGCATTCAAATGAGACTTCATCACAACTAAATGAAATTTTGCTCCCCAAATCACTCTGTTTCTCCTTAGTAACTTTTAGAAAACAGTAGCAAAGACTGTGGCAATGCTCCTTGTAAGGCAGTTTTGTATGCTGCAGAGGGATTTCAGCTTCATTCCAACCCCTGGTACCTCCAGCAGCCTTTGGTAGGCAACCTTTTTGGGTGATGGGTGTTTCGGGGATGAATTCAATGAAGAGACTAGTAAAAAATAAAGTGAGGGGAAGGTTTCCTATTTGGTGAGATGATACAACACTGCCATAATCTGGAAATAGATGGACTCAATAGCCTTTTACTTGCCTGATTTACATGTGAAGTAGACAAAATAAAGAATATACTTTCAAGAAAAATCCTACCTCAGACTTTTCATCTGAAACTAGTTTGAGTTGGTCACTATTCACATTTTCCATTTCTTAAGCCAATCAGTATTCACGGTTTCTCTTTTTTTTTTTTTTTTTTAATGCTTAGTATTCAAAAAAGCCAAATTCTTAGCAAATGTTAACTCATTCTGATCTGCAATAAACACACATCACTTTTGAAATTTTATGCAAAATCAAAATTCTGGGGGAAAAAAAATAAAAATATTTCCCCAGCATTTTGATTCTAGACTTGTAAAAGTAGTTCTCAATCTTTAGACATTCTTATAACTTCACAGCATATTTCTTGTTATAAGCCAGTTTGGTTCCTCACTAGTTTGTCTTATGCCAGTAATAACAGTCTAGTATTATAGTAAGTAATAGTATAGTAATTAGGGAGAAAAAGGACTCGGTGAATTAAAAATATTTTTTTTTTCTTATCATTCACAGTGGCTATATCTTAACCACTCTTGGCAGCTCTTTATACCACCAGAATAAATTCCATAGTGACTGGTGTGCCTGTATGGTCCAGAGCAGAGGAATGTCAAGAGGTTAATGAGGGTCCTAAACTCAACAGAGCTGGGCTGGAGAAGCTGATGAGTCCATAACAGCTCTGAAGTCTTTGGACTTCTTTTAAGGGGTCCACAGCAGCAGATAATGGATTTGCTCCACTTTATCATCTTTTGTGGACTCCTTAAAAGTAGTCCAAAGAATTCAGGTTCACGTCTTTATTTTCAGTTTTGATACTTTTGCCACATATTTCCATCCATCCTAAGGAGCTAAGGAGGAGGAAGCAATCATGATTGTTTTGTCATGTTAAGCATCAGTAGTTTCATATACCAAGCACTGACAGAAGCTAAAAATTAAGAATAGGGCATTACACAATTCTTTGCCTGAAAAACTGAGATTTTAAATTTAATTTTTAAGCATTCTGAGGTTAAAAATATCCCATTGAACATTTGTTCATTTCAAAGTATTTTTCTTGAAAAATCTTCATCCAAACTTCTGAGATATTATCAAACAAGTTCATGAGGAAGGGACATTTGACTAAATCTTGCTATATATATGTATGTATATATATGTATATATAAATATATGGAGAAGGACCAGGTATATCTGATCTAAATAGATTGCAAATCGAGATGTAATTTGATCTAAGGAGAACTCCTTATCCATTGATTTGGTGGGAGGAATAATTTGTTACCTTTTTTTTCTGTGTCACAGAGCTTGTTACATTTTAGATGCAAACGGGTTTAGTTGTTTTGTTGTTGTTTTTTTTCTTTAATGCCATACATGCCACATAAATGAATACTTCCTGGTTTACTATCATGATTTTATTCATGCCAAAATTGTAATTTCCCTGTTCAGCATTTGCAGCTGAAATATTTTTTTAGTTTTAAGATTTTACTTTCATTTTTTAACCAAAGAAGTTTTATGGTAAGAATAATTAAAATTGGAACACATTTGGTTCCAGCAGCTCCTTGGATGTATTTCATGCACTGCACTCCTCTGCTTTGCCTGGCCTTGCCTTTCCCTCCCTTCCTTTC
>NW_008692154.1:149279-161485 GCF_000695815.1 Acanthisitta chloris
TTTTTTTTTTTTTTTTGTTACAAAGGTTATCCATTTCTGGCATATTTTTCTAATTTGTAATATGCTAGTCCATCTTCATTTTATTCCTTCTGTTGGCACAACTGAGAGTTTAGAATTTGGTTTTCAATTTTTATCTATATGCAATTAAATACAATCAATGTCTAGTAGGAAAGTTTTGGTCACTTAGTTCAAAATGCTGAAACAACATATCCTGTTTTAAGGTTTTGGGTTTTCTTCAAGACACTAATATGTTGTTCATTATCAAAGGACAAAGGGCACTGTGAATTGTAATAAGGACTTTCTGGTTTTAAATTCCATTACTTGCATTAAAACCACTTACTGCCACTAAGAAAAATGAATATAACTTTGTGCCATTTGTGGCAAATAGTCTTTTGATATCTTATAGCAGAATGTTTCAGTTAATAGACCTGTACTTGAAAGTACCCTCTCACACCAATGGTTGCAAGTGCATTCTGTGTTTTTGTTTAAGTCTGACATCCATGAAAAGACAACCAAGATCTGTTTCTTATTGTGCATTAAAGAGGATTCTTTGGAAATTGCTGAATAACTCAGCAATATGCTTTGTATCATTTTTACTGATGACAAGAAAGATGTCATCTCTGGTGCATCTGTCTAAAGTATCTACTTGGATAATTTCTGTGTATCACAATCTGCTTCATTTCTTCCAATAGGAAGCAGTTTCAAAAGCCCTTTTAATTGGCAAATAGCAAAATATTTCACTTATTTGCAAAAAAAAAACCCCAAAATAGATCATGCCGACTCTTGGGAATCAATTCCCAACAATAATAAGTATTCCATTTAGAAAAGAAAAAGAGAAAAAAAAACCCCACAACACTCTTGCACTTAATTCAAGAGCAGAGATGTTTTTTCAACACAAATATGTTGAATCATTTCAAGCTTTCAGGCTTTTGCCTTGTCGTGTTTAATGATCACAGCTGCACCAAGTTGCTTTATCTTCCAGTCAAGGTCAGGACAGCTGGTCAGGCCTGAAGACTGACTTTTATTGTATTTTCATGTTTAGATTCATTTTATTCTGTTTATCACTTTTGTGCTTGAAACAAAAAGGGGTTGTTTCCGAATAAAACCCTTTCAGAACAAGATTTAGGCTACCTTTCCCACTTGTGAGGCCACCATCTCACCAGGCTTCATCTGCAGAATGGATCCAGCCCATTTGTGCAGTCCTTCTGCTCTGGACTGTGCAGGATGGATGCTGGTGGGTGCTGAGCACAGGCAGCACATACCTGTGCTGGGAGACAGTTAGAATTTTAGCCACTGGTCTATCTTATAGAGAAAACTGAAAATCTGCAGAAAAACTTGACATAATATGTGCTTGAGGTGCAGTCTGAAGTGAACAAATGCTGCAGCAGCCTGCTGGTATGCTTAACATAGGGGGATGAGTGAAAAAAAGGAGGAGCCACTGCAAAACAAAGCTGAATAGCTCTTGAACAATACAAATTTCCTATAAATATTCCCCTTCTTCAGAAGCAGAACAGCAGCAGAAGGGTGGGACAAATGGGTAGGAAGAGAGACAGTGGAAAGTAGAGCAAAGAGGCTGCACCTCTGAGGGCTGGCAGGTCTGGCTGTGCATCACCCCAGGCACTGGTTGAGACAGGCTCACAGCTAGCAAGGGCTTCCAAACACAGATGGGTGGTGAGAATTGGTAAAAAGAAATCTGCTATGATTAAGGAAATGTCCTTTACTAAAAACAAAATAATGTTCAACACATTTGAGTCAATGGTGCTAGTTGATGATGCTCAGTTAACATATTTGTGTTGGATTTAGCTTGCAAATATTTGGACTGCTTATTATACAGTATCTCAGGGGAGACCCTTTCTCTCTCTTAATCAAAATGTCTCAGTTTTAGGGTATCCCTGTTACATCTGGGGCAGGGGTGGGGGTTGCTGGAGGATGCTTTTCTCTATATGCATAAACTTTGTTTTCTTTGTTTACCAGCATCAGTTCAGGCAAAATCTGTCTTCCTGACTTACACTGTGATTTTAAGATGTCAACAGAAACATTTCTTTTAGTGACTGCCAATCGTTAATTGTTTCTCCTATATGTCTCCATAAACATTACATGTAGATATATTGGTATATAATATTCACGTGTTTTATGTTTGTATAAACATACTGCTAATACTGTGTTTCTCCAATAGAGAGCTCTATAAATCTAGACCTCCAGAGATACCTTATAATGACTTAAACATTACACCAAACAAGAGATTCCAAGGGGACATGATCAGGATGTAATAATGGGCCAATGTCAAAAAGGATTTATGATTATTATTCATATGACTCAACCATATGCTCCAGCTACTGCTGTAATCTTGCTAGTCTTGGTCTGACATCTGTAGTGATAATGAGTAAAATTGCATTACGCCACAGAAAAAAAATCAAGACACTTACAAAATAACTAGTGGGCTGCCAGGAGGAACATTGACCTCCTCTGTAGGGTCAAGAGATGGTTTTAAAATATGCTGGATGCTCCTGACAAAGTTGAAGCACTCTGAGGATCTGGCAACCAGCTGTACTAGCTTTATTAGAGAAGAACTTAAATATAATTGAATTCCTAAACCATATGTATTTATCACTGCAGTTAAACACCATGCATGATCCAATTGAATTGACTTTAAAAAAAGGAAGTTATCTATTTCATTTTATGTAGGAAGACAAATGGAGATTGGGAAAGATACTTAACTGATACTTATTTCCAGGATTGCCTGAACAGTTGTGGCACCTGTCTGTCCTTCCTGGTTAAGCATCAAGTTTTTGAGTGACTACAGGAAAAGACAGATATTTCTGGTTTGTTTCCCTCTAACAGTCTTGGTCTTTTATGGAGCAACTCTTGGCTCTGGCTGCTTCTGAACCTGGTACTGGCTGGGAAACAGTAGCTTATTTGTGTCATTTCCAGGCTTCCCTGTTCACTAGGAATTCAAATACCTTCTGGAGAGATGTTCAGACACCAAGAACTCCTACCTGTTTCTGGACTAATATATAGTGTTGTGCAAGGTAAATAGAGGAGCGTAGACTTCCCTAGTTTCTGTCAAAGTCCATTAATGTTCCATTACTTACTGTAGCACTTAGGTGGGAGGTGAAAACTCATTTGTTTCTCACTGAGAAAGAGAAAACTCAGGTGAAATCGCCTGATGTCAACCCTTGTAATCCTGCTGTGGTGCTTAGCAGATGGGCAGCAAGCAAAAAGTAAAAGGAGCTCATGCATAAGTTGGGCTAAATCACAAACCACCAAAGTTGCTGTAAAATCACGGCCAAACATAGCAGTAAAGGACAAATATTTAGGCACTGTCAGTCAGTCAGCTAATGTATGTATCAGCATATTAGTGAGGAAATCCCCAGAAGCTCTGTGGGAGTTTTTCTTTTTGATCTGCCACCACCTGCCTGGCTGTTGGCATCGGTGCAGCAGCCACCAGGCAGGCGGGAGCAGCTCTCCTGGGACTCGAACAAGTTGCTCCTTAAGGCAAATAACCACTTCATTAATGCAAAGGCAGACTGAGCAATCAGCAGCAGGTGAGGAGCAAAAGGAAACCAGACTAGAGACAAGCTTGTCTGCCTGCCCCAGAACAGTGTCAGCAAAGCTCCTTCTCTGCTTGTTAATAGCAGCAAATGTTCTTCGTTGCTGTCAGATTTGTACAATCTCCATTCTGCTCACACTAAATTCTGATGCCTCTCCTCATCCTGCTGAGATCCTCAGCCAAAAGACACGTTCGACATCTGTGAAGCCTGAAGTCTTGGCTCGCATGAACACTAGTGCTGGTAGACTTGAGATGTTGTTTTAAGCACCTGACATCCTCCATCTGTCTTCTTTATTTTAATTATTTCTCGTCTATAGAGTGACCTAATCAAACAAGCTCCTGTCTGATGTCAAGGTTCTTTCTTTGCTTTAATCTCTTCACATTTCTATATAATTTCTTTTTCCTCTGGAACTATCAAAGAATTTTCTTTAACAAGCCCATCAATGAAAAACAAAGTCTGCATTCTTGAATTCTAAGTCACACATAAACCGTAAAGATGCTGTTTGCTCAGTGTTGACAGAAGCAGTCGTCTGCCCTAATTTACCTTCATCGTATGTTTTTATTAGAGCTGTGGGAGCATGCATAAACTCACCAGGGGGACATGCATGTTACAGGGCTCTTTTCTTAAACTCTCAGTTCTAATAAAAACACACAGGCTACAGCTCTGTCCTTTATTGGGACAGTAATACCTCTCTGTCCGGTGTTCTCTCCATATCAGAGCAATTGTCTCTGAGAATATTCATTTCACTGAAAGTCATCACAACAGCATGGAGGGAATAGTCTTTGAGGAAAGGTCTTTGAGGAGCAATCTCAGGGAATTGTCTTTTCCATTGACATTCTTCTGCTCAGCCCTACGAAAGAGCTTAGTGATGCTTTACCTCTAACTTGGGTGTTAAGGCTGATATACTATTTTAATCCAATTATTTTTCAGGTGCTTATGGGAAGAGAGTAGTGCCATGGACTAGCAGTAATGGGTCTCCAACAGTAACTAAAGTGACCAATTTCTTGCTAGAGGCTCAGATTATTCTAAACAGGATTTCTATCTCCACTGAGAAATTTCTGAGGCCCTACCAACTGATACGCATTAGATATGGGCATATACATCCACATGCATACTCATCAAATTGGGCTCAACAGTAGAAGGGTTATCATTGTGACTGATTGGGGTGCTTCATGTTTAACTTGCAGAAATCACTTAGATTAGAGAAAGGTGCCATTTGATCTTCTATTTTTTCCACAGATGCTGCCAAATAGTTTTCTAAATCAGTCCCAAATGTGGCCTGGTCTCTGTGTTGGGTCAGTGTGAATATAGTAGTGGTTTTGTTCCTCCTTGGTACCTTTTCTTCTCCCCCCACGCTTCCTTCCAGACTTTGGGGCGAGACTACTGAGCCCCAGAACATCACACAAGTTAGACAAAACAAAGCTCCAATGTGTGCTAGATATAATAACCTGCAATGTCTCCCCTGTCATCCCAAATTACTGGAACACACTGAGTTTCAGCCCTGCCTACCTACATGCCTGCCTGCTGGAGAGTGGTGCTTCCTCCTCCTCAGCTGGACTGGTGCAGGGTCAGGTGTCAGCTCCTTCTTGCTGAAATGTGCTGGCACTGCATTCTGCTTACCTTGGGCATCACAGGCAAATGGTGCTTATGCTGATCACCTGCAGGGATCTTCATGAATTATGTGGCTGCTCAGAAATGTTTTGGGGCCTTGCTGGAAATTGTTCCCTGCCAGCAAGTGAGTCAGACACACAAGACTTTCCAGTACCTGACTCGTGCCTTCAGCAGTGGCATAACCCATCCTCCACATTGGAAGTTACAGGGACATTTTTTCCCTCCATGCCAGGCTGGCAAGGCTGCACATTTGGGACCTTTGTTTGGAAAATAAATCTCTATGACATGCTGTGCAAACCATTTCTGAAAAGATCCTGTGTATGCATTTAGTAAGCTCACTGCTATCATGAGGAGATGGGTCTTTGGTAAGTAATGTCATTGATTGATTGCTTTCTTAATGAAGTTCACTGTAACTTTGGTCTTTTACCTTACTCCTTGGATTTTCTAGTGGGTATTGAGAAACCACTGCAGTCCATGGTGGATGGGCTATGCAAATAAATACCCTCCAGGCTCTTCTGTGCAAGACAGATACTGCTGCAGTCCCAGGTGACTGTACTTTAAGAGGTAACATACTGTTTCAGCCTTCGAATTCCTGCAGTCCTAAAATCAGCCAGGTCCATTGAAACAGTTCATGTAGTAGGTCTTGGAAAAATCATCTCAAACATGCAGAAGTAGCTTAGAAAGCCCTTGCAAGTGACCACAAGTAGCTGAAGATAGTATACTCTTCCATTCAATTCAGTGAACTCTTCCATTCAATTCAGTGGGCTCAAAAGAAAATGTTTTCCAGAGCCACATGGTGAGGGAATCCACACCTAGCACTTTATTGCAGTCCTGCATGCCTTAAAGAGGGTTGAGGGTCCACACTGACACATCTGTAATCTCTCCTGGTGGACTTATTGGCATAGTTGAAAGATAAAGGTATAAAACCAGTATTTCAGGTAAATCAATGAAAATATGGCACAAAGTGGTAAAACAGATGTTCGCCTGTAAATCAGTGAATTGCAACGTAGCTTGTATTTTTTCTCCACTTACCCCCTCAAAGACTACACACTGCATCCATCAAAGGACTGAATTCTCAAATAGCTCTGAGATTGTGTATGTTCTTGCACATGATGTTTTTAATCACTGATATTTCATACCCTATTTTGCTTATTACTGCCTTGCTGTTATATTCAGTTGTCTTTTTTAGGAAGGCTAATGATGGAAAGTAGTTGGATTATTTTGCAGGATTCTCTTTGCTCTTGCCTTCCATATAATTTTTTCTCTTTACCTGGTTAAAAAACCTAGCAAGCATGGCAGAATCCCATAGGTATGGCCTGGCACAGTGCCAGTAAAGACCCCACCCCACTCAGCAAACCAGATTTTTTACAGTACTTTCTTGAGGCGTGAGGATATGAATTTCGAACTCTAAGGGATTCAAAGGGCTTGCTTTGTTTTTATTTGGTTTGCACAGTGTAATTTTTTGCTTGCAGCAATATTATTTAATGATGAACATGGCAGAAGAAATTCCTAGCATCAAGCAGACTCCTGCTAGACACTAGGAGAAAAAAAGTCCTGTTTAATCTTGCAATCATTTTAAACCTTTTTTTTTAAAAAGTATCAGTGGAGCACTAAGTGTTCAAAAGAATAAATGGAAAGGCAAAGTTCAGGGCCTCAAAGACATTTCTGTTCCACTTTCAGATGGGACCTGACTAACATGGCTAAGGACAGGGATGTACCATGGAGAAGAATTTGTGTTGTTTTCCACTCATGAATATTCAAGATAAGATACAGACTATGACTAAAGTTTTACAATAGCAGTTGCTTATTTCATTTCTTAGAGATTGTTTAGAAGTAAGGAGCATTTTGGAGGAAGAGTCTTGGACTTAATAGGAAGCATGAATACAAGAATTCAGGAGGTTGTGGAAGTGGACAATAAGGATATATTAATTAGCACTATGGATAGATAAGTGCAGACACATGAAAGGGTTAAGAAACTTCTGCCCAGCTGTCCTTGGGTCATGCAGCTGAGCTATGTGAGTGGACTGCATATCAGGATTGAGCCATGTTAAGCTAGGGGCACATGGTGACAACATGGCATCTAGAAGTCATGTGGTGGAGAACAGTGTGAGAAAGATCCAATTCCCAAAGCCTGAAATGGACTGAAGATAATGCCTATGGGTGCCTTCACCTCCTTATAATGTTTGCTTTTGCTAATATCTGTTGGTGGCATTGGTTCCTGTTTTAGCACACTTAAACTGCTTTGCTTTGTAAGTAGGAATGATTGAGTATTCTCACGGGTGACAGAAGGAGAACATAATGTAAAAGTGTATTTGCACACTGTTAAGATGTCTTTTGGTACAATTGAACCTGTATCGTTGCCACCCAACCAAAGATGTCAGTCCAGGAACGGTGACTAAAGTCAACCAGAGGAAATTTCCTCTCAGTGGTCACAGTATGAGAATTGTCACTGCCACACTCATATCATAGGGATTTCATATCTTTCAACAGAACTTTCTATCATCCTTGCAGTAGTGGTTTGCAAAACAAATGAGGTCCTGTAAGTGAAAACATAAGTAGAGTAGGTGACCTTCATATATAGAGGTATAAAGTAACAAATCCAGATTCTCAACAAGCCAACAGTGCAGCGCACACAGATGAAAGCAGAATTTAAAAATTACAAGAATGTTGATACCTCCTGTATTCCCCAGTATCATGGAGGATCTAAAAATTGTCCACATATTTTTATTTTTCTTAGCTGCTTATATTCAGATTTTTACAAGTCTAGAACCTGCTTTATAGGTGCCTTCTCTGTCATTTGGTCATAAATTAAGGGAAGGACTACTATCACTTCAGTAACTAATTGAGGAGTAATTTAATCATCAGTTAGATGACAAAACTTTTTTTATTTTCAGTAATAATTTTTACCTGGCTTCGTGCTCTTTAATTTAAGATTAAAACCACTCTTTTAAACCACCAGCTTAAAACTTAGAACAAAAAAAGAATCTTATAAAAGGAAGTAGATGAATGCTAGTTTCAGGATGTTTTTATTAGAATACTTTAAGAAGAAATTGTTGGTGAAATATTGTTCTTGTAGCTCAGTTTTCCTTACTTCTGAGGAAAATCAGAAGCAGAAAAGGAGGTGGTTTTTGGTCACACCACAAGTCTACAGAATTAGGGCTCAGTCTCTGCTTACTGTTTAAACTCGTAAAATGTGTAGGCTCATTGCGTAGTTCAGTGGACTTGCTCTGATGAGCAGGAAACCACAGCAGCCCATTCACCCCGGTTACCTCTAACCAGATGCACCAGCCTGTGCTCTGACTTTCCATACCTGTGTCCTCAGTGCCGACAGGAAGGAGCCAGCACATCCTTCTCTAAGCAGAATTCGGCCACAATAATGTCTCATGCCAGAAGAGATTTCTTTATTCCAGAGATTGATGTGTTTTATAATGGTAACAGAAATGCCTTTCCGTGTAAATTCTAGCAGTGACACACTGAGCTCAACAGATTTAACCCAGCAAAGAGTTTGAACAGCAAATCCAGAGTAGAAAAAGCAGAAGCAGAAAAATAGGGTGGGTTTGGTGCTTTGGATTCTTTTTATTTTCTTTTTATGGTTTTATATGCTGAATTCCCTGATGTTCTGGAAGCTTGAATGCCTCTATCCGGGGAAGAGGACCCAGCAGAGTAGAAACTGGGCATGTTTTGTATAGCTGTTCCCATGTTTCCACCTAATGTATGTATGGCATTTGACATCTTGCTAACTACATATACAGATACACAGCCAGCCACCTATGCAAGCAGCATGGCATGAACATTTTTGTTTGCTATGTTTATTAATGTTTTCCACAGCCCTCCAACACCTGTGGGGGCTTAAACCAAAGTACTGAAAAGCTTTGCTGCTACATGACTGCTACAAAACTCCACAACAGAGAAAAAGCAAGGTTGCTGCCCTAACAACTCTCTCTGTAATCAAATGTACCTCTCTCATTATCACACTTAGACAAATGGCTTAATAGGTGGCTGAGTGCAAGAGTGTACAACTCAGTGTAAGAAACTTCTGCTTTCTAGACTGCCTCATGGGAAGCAAAATGTAGATTATGCCAGGGAGTTGCTTACAAAATTGCTCTCAGTCTGACATGAAGATCAGGTTCTTTCCAGATTTAGGAGCCTCTTGGCTGAGTCACCTATTCCTGTTCCTGTGCTGCCCAGAGCTCCACTTTGCTGAAGCAGTGAAAGTGTCCTTCAGTGGCTACTGTCCCATTGCAATCCCCAGGGTTCACTCCAAGGAATGGGAGTGGGAGACTGCAGGGACTGGAGCTGCTGAGCCAAATAATCCCTATTTTAATCTCATCAATCAGTACTCTTTTTTTTTTTTTTTTTTGCCATACATTTTATTTTTTTCCTTGGAAGTATCACTGTTATTAAATGGATCCTGTGACTAATGAAACTGCTTGAGTGAATCCCACAGAGCCTCTCCTCTCCCAGTGAGTCTCCTGGTGAGGGCTCTGACACTCTCTCTGCTGCATCAATGGCATTCCTACCACTGCAAGGGGCCAGGACAAGATGGGTTAAATGGCTTCTGCCATGAGATTTTCATAATGATGGGTTGTGCCTGTGGAAGCTTGTAACTCAGCTTGTGTGCACCCACATCACTCAGTGCTGTGGGAGCTGCCTTTGCCGTCAGGGCCGAGATTACAGAGCAGTTTCCTTCCTGGCCTTGTGACCACGTGCACACACGTGCAAGTTTCCAAAATAGTCCATTCTGGTGTATGAGGGTTTTTTGGTGGATTTGCTCTATGACAGAATATGCAACAAAATCTTTCGAGCTTTTTTGGGGGTTATGGGAGGATAGCAATCATGCTCTTCCTATTAGTAAAAAAATTCCAACCTCTGTCTATTTCAGCAGCAACACTTACAACTACTGTGGGTCCCTTGGTTTGCCTCTTCCCAAGTCTCCTCCTCTCCAGTCATCCTACTCTTTCCAGAAAGAATTGCTTTCACTTTCTTCACTGCAAAAGCAAAAACTATTGCCCTTTGCTTACTCTCTTCTATCAAACCTATTCTTTTCTAGAATTCTTTTCCTAGAAAAGGCTCTATTTTAGTCTCTTCCACACCATTTTAATCAAAGGGCTGAGTTACCCAGTTACAACAGTGTTTCAGCCTCAATTGTCACATGATTTCCATGATGACTTGGCTGGGGTATCCCTGAGAAAAGTTCTTTGCTAAGGTCCCTACACTGGTTATTATTTTCTTCTACTAGCACAGTATTTTCATTCAGAGAAGTCAAACCCTTTGTCCTCAATCTGCCTGTCGCTCAGATGGGCAGAGTTGACCCATCTGAATATCAGAGAAGGATCTGGTCCTGTTACTTTTTTGGTATCTTTCTCTGAAAATTTTGTCTTCTGTACCTGAGCCTGTATGAAGTGGTGGCATCTGACATTTTAAAACAATCTTTCTGTAACATCTCTAAATTGCACACTCTGTCTTGTTAGTTTGGTTTATCTTTGCTATCATCTACCATGAAGCTGCAAGCTCCACATCCTTTCAGAAAACAGACATGACTGACAGCAATCATTATACAGAAAAGCTGAAGCAAGCCATGCTTTGAAGGATTTTCTGTTGGGATTCATAATAGCATGGAGTTAAAAGAGAGAAAATAGGTTCTTTGGAGCATAAGATCGTAAAATGCTAATTTCAGTGACACAGTGGTGGACTGAGTAAATATAGAAAGGATTTATTATGAAGTCTTTTAGTGTTGTTGGCACTAACAGCAAATTGCTGGGCAACATTATATTGCCAAAATCCAGGAAATAGCACAAACATTGAACCACTGTATTTTCAATGACAATAATGAGCAAAGCTTTGGTATTGGTTGGCATCCCCACAAAAGGCACATGTTGGCATGTTCAGGAATGTAAATGATAGATCTGTTGCTTGAAGTTTATAATTATTTAATCAAACCCAGACTGCAGAACCTGGAGGGACATCATTTATCCTTAAAGGAGAAGAAAGAGGGAGAAAGAGAGAGAAAGAAAGGAAAGTCATACTTTGCAAATGACAGAATGTATTGGTCCTCTGGGTGTGCCTACCATGCATCTGTGACTGCTGCAGAATTCGTGGGTGATCTTTTCTGCTCACCACATCACCATGTATTTAAGTGGCCCTGCAGAAACAAATTGCCAACAATCTCTTTTATGTGCCGATAGAAGTCAGATCAATTATCTCCATTTCCTTTCATGGAAGAAAGAAAATCTACAGATCAGGACAGGAAACCACTCATTTGATGAACTATTTCTACACTACTGTACACAGACAGTACACAACTTCCCTCCTTCTGTCCTGCAGACAGATATGTACAGAGCCACAAGGCCTCTCTGAGACACACACACACACACAGACACACTATTTTCAGCTCAAAATTCACCTTTCGATTGCTATTACGGAATTTCAAGAAGACTTATTTAGTTTCCATTTCTTGTAAGAAAAAAAAAAAGGAGATAATGAACATTCCATTTTCAGAAATAAATCTCCCAGCACTCTGTGTTCTGGCTGGTAAGAGCCTGAGTAGCAGAGCTCTTCTATGTTCCCAGCCTGGGCTTTGTTGCCGACTCAACTTTCACTTTAGTTCTAGCATGATGGAAAAAGAAAAGTCTTTCAAAAGCAGTAATTGTGTGTTTCTGGGGAGAGAGAACAAATTAGTAAATCAAATTAGCATTACATTTCATTTCTAGACCCTAGGAGATTCTAGGATTTACATAATATAGTTTCTTAAATTATGCTGTTAGTGTAAACATTCAAATTCTGCACAAAATCCCTGAGAATTGATGCAGCATTAGCTGATGTAATTGTGCAATATTTTTTTTAAAAAAAGAAAAGAAAAAAGGGAAGAAATTCCTTAGCTGCACATATCAAAATGATAATGCTAATTTTTAAAAATATGCAATAAAAATATTTTTTATCATATTTTGAAGGATGTAATGTCATTAACCTATTCATGCTGTATGTTAGGAATGCTTTCCTTGTTTTTTTCTTTTCTCACAGACAAAAATGTTTGCTGTTGGGCAT
>NW_008692154.1:161506-163359 GCF_000695815.1 Acanthisitta chloris
TCCACATAAGGCTGTGGAGGAGTTACTATGGATTTTTACGGGGTCATCATTTGACTCCAAAAGGCTAACTAAGGGTTCACAATATTACTTCATTTCCCATCCCAAATGTCCATATCTAGTCACCTCTTCCTTTTTCATATCACCAAATTCTCTGTAATTCTATCTCAGTTTATTGATTTCTTTCTGACCACACTCAGGTAGGGCCAAGTTTCCATGGGGGTTTCCACAGCCCATTACTCCCCAATGGGCAGCTGTGCTCTCACACTGCTGAAACCATCCACGTGGCACCAGGCTGCTCCTGGCTCAAGTTTTAAAATTCACTCTGACAAAAAAATGGTGCAGAGATCAAAATAAAATGAAAAATGGCTTACAAGTCTAAAGCATGTGCGTTTGATAATTAATCAGAGTATCATGTAGAGAATGTTTTTGTTAATTTTATAAGTTTTGTGTCCATTAAAGGGCTGCAAATGGTAACTGTAGAAATTAACCAGAATTGCATTTATGTCTTAAGACCATATAAAGGATAGTCAGTGCAATTGTAGTTGCTGGACTAGAACTACCCATTTGAGGACCTAAGCCATAACAGCATGAAGAAATGCACAACTTATATTTAATTCTTTTTAATTTAAAGATGACTTGAAGAGCAGGACAAAACAAAGACAGCATTGAAACATACACAAACAAAAAAACTTCATAACCATAAAAAAATTAGTCTAGTGTTGGGATTTTTTTATGTTGGACTATGCAGTTCTGTCAATTCTAGGATGCTCTGTATATGTTTTTGGTGTTTCATACAACAAATGCTCCTCACATATTTGTGCAACAATATGTAATATATTCAGGAAAACTAATTACTGAAGCAATTTATGTTTGGAAAGTTATCTCGAAAGCCAGAGGGATAGGAACATTTTGTATGGTGAGAGCTCACATTCCACACATAATTTCTTTTATTTAATCTACTTGTGCATAGAAACCTGTTATTAACAAAATAGTAATTGGAAGAATAAATTCAGCAGTTGGAAATGCATAGAAAAATATGCAAATTGTGAAACAAACAGTTAAAATTGCAGGCATTTTGAAACTTTTTTACTAACAAGAATTATGAAGCTTATAATGCATAATATAATATGTTACCACTCTAAATGCAACTTCTACTACCTGGTAAATGGGCATTTATATTGATAGAGCATTGAGAAAAAAATGAGCAATGACCCTTTCTTCTTATCTTTTAGGTTTCTTTTCTTGACAGGGAATGTGGAATTTGCATTTAAATATCCTGAGATTTGTCTGTTTATCAGCACTAAGACCATCTCTGTAACTCATAGTTTTTGCATTTAATGATTTTCTCCAACAAAATAAGAAACTTTCTTTTCTAGTTCTCCTTTTAAAAACTCCAGTACTGATATCAGGTTTTAAATTAGATCTCTGATAAATGAAAGATGTGTGTTTTTTTCAGTTCAGGGTTCCTTTGAAAATGAAATATTACTAATAAAAAACCAAAATAACCTAAACAGGATCACTCATTGATTAGTTTTTCAGGATCAGCTGTAAAGGTGAAGGAAGATCTGCAATATCTGATTATATTCATATGTAAAACATAACCTATGCACATTTTTTCTGTTTGTTGCAAAAAGTTTCATTTCCTGCTAAAGTTTCTGGGTACACTGCTTAACTGCTGGTCTTTCTCAAAACCAGAAATTTCAAATGAGGCAGATCCATTACCCAAATCCATGTCCTCTCTGCAGCTGATCCCAAATCCAGTGAACTCAAGGGAGACCATGCATGAAGATCAGACATGCCAGCTGTTCCATGCAGGCACTGCTTCTCTGAAACCAAAGGAGCCACATCCCTTC
>NW_008692154.1:163402-173257 GCF_000695815.1 Acanthisitta chloris
TGGTTCTATAACACCCATAAGTCTCACAATTCCTTCCTGACTGTCCAAGAAGGATGCGTGCACCAGCAGTCTGTATTTCGGGAATTAAGAATATGCAATTATACCCTTAGATATCTTTCACCCCTAACTCATTTGCTGATAGGTAGCTGCCAACTTCTAGCACTGTACACTCTGTCCTCTCCAGCACTGGGAGCTTTGTGTGTGTCAGGAACACCCATAAGTCTCACAATTCCTTCCTGACTGTCCAAGAAGGATGCGTGCACCAGCAGTCTGTATTTCGGGAATTAAGAATATGCAATTATACCCTTAGATATCTTTCACCCCTAACTCATTTGCTGATAGGTAGCTGCCAACTTCTAGCACTGTACACTCTGTCCTCTCCAGCACTGGGAGCTTTGTGTGTGTCAGGGAGAGTGTCAGCTCATTCCTGGGGAAGTGCTGGCTCATTTCTGGCTGTGCTTGAGCCAACTGCATTTCTCCTTTCTGCTTCTCCATCACTGCATGTGTCTTGAGACATCGAAGCTGTTGATGGCAAATATGTGACCTAGTCTGTACTTCAGCAGCTTCAGTTAAATTATATCTCCTCTGTTCATCCTCCTTTTGCTGTTTAAGGCAAAATCTGTTCTTCAAAGCACACTGCTTGGTTAAATCATATGATCATTACTCAAAATTTTGTTTTACAAGATCTTATTTTGACAGGCACATACAGAACATGCAATATTTAAATGCAGTGTATTTATATCAGTTGTATACACAGCAATTCATTCATATCTCTGTATATCAGAGGTTTGTGTATAATGTGAATAGCACACCTTTTCCAAACAGCCTTTGTGCTTCAACAGCCCAAATCTCCATTCATCCTGTTTGCTACATGAATAATTTCTCCAATCCTTCTACCCAGAAAACTAAACATGTGGTTGAGCAGTGATCCCCTAAATTAATGACATGGTCTATGCTGATGTCACTGGACATGACAGTAATTCCACAGCATAGAACTCACCCAATATATTATTCACCCATAAAAAATCTAAGATAAATCTTAAACTGAAGATTTTACTATGAAAAAAAAGTGTTTCACAGGTGAAGTACTTTGCAGAAATGTGTTTATATTAACAAAAATGTCAATGGAGAAAAACCTACACATGTCATTTCTCTTTAGGAAAAAATACATTACAGTAAGAAATGTTTCATCACTTTAATTAATTTATTTGATTTTTATACCATATTAATAATTATATCTGTTTGACACTGTAGCATAATACAATAATGAAGAACATTCAGTATAGAATATTTCAGTGGCTGTAAGCCATAATGTTTTGCAGCTTTCAGTCTTGTCATTATTGATATTTCTGCTCATTTATATGACTTGCAGTAATTTATTTTTGATTTTAGAATAGCCATTGACTTGGAAGTTCTTTTTTCTGATACTCTTTAGAAAGCACAACACCAATATTAGGAGGAAATTCTTTGCAAATTTGAAGAATGTAGTCAATATCTATACATATATTCATACACTTTCTCTGTGCTTCAGTCTCATCTTTTATAAGGCATTTATGTTGAATTGTTTATGGAGAAATGCCTTGGTCTTTCTTAGATGCTCTTCTGGGTTTTTTTGGCCAGGTCCTCTAGGACCACATTCTCAGAAGCATGAATCTACCCAAAAGCTGACTTATCTGATGTACTTTGAAGTTTCTTCCTGTCTACAAAAGTCTTCCCATTGTTCCACCTCACCCTTCTGACTGAGCACGTATCGGGCTTGCATTCACTTGACAGCTTCTCCAGACAGGGCTGTAGTACCCTCATAGCCTGGAGCAAGAGGCAGAGCATGCAGCCAACCTCGTTCTTTCCCAAGCACTGTTGCAGTGTGTGGTATAGGACAGAGAAGATCAGAATCATGGGCTGCTTTTAATCAAAATGACTCTTGGCTGTGCACAGTTAAAACATGCCTTGGGTAAAAAAATGTGTGAGCATTGGGCAGCACAAATGCACTCACTTACTTAGGAAAAACCATGCAAATACACCTGGCAATACATTTGCAGCTGTCTCAAATACATGGTGTAAACCCACAGTGCAGCACACCAGTCTGAATCCATGTGGGAAATGGGAAATGCTTTACTACATGCTTAGAATGAGTCCTGTTGATTTACTGAGTGCTACTGAATGAACCAGTTTGCACAATCAATCCATGGGAGATTTTGGCTATTTTCTTGCCCTGGATGGTAGCTTTGTATAGCAGTAAGTGTAAGATCCAACAATATAATGCCAAAGGTGTCTCACAGGAAATGTCCAGAACCCTGGGAGTATAGGTTATGTGCCTGGGAGGACAGGATATGCAAAGCATTTTTAAATCTTATAAGGTTGCTGTTAGAACTAGATAAACAGCAAAATTGCTGTTGAAGTCCTATTTAAATTCTATTCTGCACTGTTTTCCATCATGTTCGAAAACCTGGTAATAGTTCAGCAGCCTATCTAAGAAGAAAAAAAATTACTTTTCTGCAAGTGGGAGGACTGACAAGATTACAGCAGCTGGGTGTCTATTACACCAAGCTACATTGTACAGAGCTAAAATGGATCTTCCTACAGAAAACTAATCAAGGTGGAAGAGAAAATTTGGGTTTATTAACAATTCCTGTCACTGAAAAGTCAAATCA
This sequence comes from Acanthisitta chloris, assembly GCF_000695815.1. NCBI lineage: Eukaryota > Metazoa > Chordata > Aves > Passeriformes > Acanthisittidae > Acanthisitta > Acanthisitta chloris. Next base: position 166,054 of record NW_008692154.1, read on the forward strand.
TTTTTCACTCTTTAGTTGAGTCCAATTACAGAGATATTACAAGAAATTATTTTTCTGTGACAGAGCTTTGACAGTGGTTTTTCCTTTTTGGCACTTTGCTCATTGCTCACTCACATTGCACCCATTGCTGAGTGGAGATTAACACCTGTTCCTGTTTTAACAGAAAATGATGGATGGTGCCATTACTGGCACAGCTTCACGTGAACAAAATTAAGGTTGTGTGCCTTAACTTTTCTAGTTACAGCAATTACCACAATTACTTTCAAATTATAGTTTGCACAGACCCTGCACCAAAGCTGAAAAACTGAGAACAACCATCCTCCCATTTTCTTGGAGTGGATTGTAGGCAAAATGCAAGCTTGCTTCATGCCTCCCTTGAGCCAAGGAAAAGCTATAAAGCACCCCCTGGTTTTGCCCTCTCAGCTAGCGATTTTCATAACACTCTTCTCAAATATATATAAGGTTCTCACATTTCAGTTTATAGCTACATTTGACTCAAATATGAAATGGATATTTATAAAGCCTGAGTCAAGTCTCTAGTGCTTATCTGAATTTTTGAAACCTGACCCATGTGACTAAATTAATGGGCACAGTTGTATTTTGGCTTTAAATATATATATCAGTTGTACCACTCGACATAATTCACCTCACCTGGTGTTGGCTGTCTAAGGTTTGAGTTCCAGGCTAAGCTGCTCATCAAGGTTCCCTCGAGCCATTGGGGATCAAGATGTGTCACTCCAGCTGGTATTCATGGGATCAGTTGCCATTCAGAAGTGCCTATTTCTTTCCTTGGACTATAGAGGGAGCCAAGACAACTGGCTTGGACCAGGAGCCCAGCTTTTATTTAGGATTAAATTCACAGCCATCTAGGTTAGGTAAGGAAAATTGCCATCCCCAGATAGTCACTTGCTGCCTTTGAACTGGACTCACCAGCTAAGCAGCTGTCTGTCACTAGCAGCATGTTCTGCTGGATAAACTTCTCTATTAAAATAGAGATGCCCCTGAATGCAACTTTTCTGTTTCTCTTGTCAGCAGGCTAAATTCATGAAAGTGAGATGTACAAAACTCATAGCCTATGTTTTCTGGAATGTGGTACTTTAAAATGTAGTTGTATATACAGCTAATAGTCTTTTGGATTATTAAAGCTATAACTAATAAAATCATTAATGACAATTTACCAAATTGTATTTCCTTCAGCTGTGAAACTCAACCTAATTTGTTTTTTGGTGAGAGCAGAAAGAATTTCTTTGTGATTGAATCTGATATAAAATGTTCTCTAAAATACTTTGCATAAAAATTGTTCTCACCAATATATTTTCCGAAAAGAAAAATGCAAAACAATTCCCATATCACATTTCTTGGAACTAATTATCCCCATTCATACAAACCAAACCTTATATCTTCCTGTTGACAGCACTGTGTTTTCTTTTCTTTTCTTCTCTTTTTTCCTAGTACATTTGTACCATGTGGATCAAAGGTTTATGGATTCTTGTCTTTTCTTGAACCCACAAGTAAAGTAGAAACAACAGCCAAGTTTTAAAACTGCAAATTGTTAAGAAACAATGCAGAAAAAACACAGAGTGTTCCCAAGAGACTTGAGACATGAAAGCACCTGTGTTCTGATGAACGTACACAAAATCTGTTGGGACTAGACTTAGTTGTCTAGTAGGACTTGGAATGCACTATGATTCAGATCTCCTGTTGCCAGTTTCAGGAATCAGTCTATATATTTTGCCACAAATCCCTCAAATGCTCTCTCTATAACGGAATTGAACCTGTCCATTACTCTGCTGAACTTCAGTATTTTGGACACCAATCTCCATCCACGTTTTAAGCATGTGTCTCATAATGTATGCTCTACTTGAAGCTCTGCAGGAGCTTCCTAGGTTTTGGTTTCTTTACAAACCTTTTATGAAAAGCTCTGCTTATTGAAGTTAGGGGGGCTTTGCCAATATGAGCAGGATTTCCTGCTTCTTGCTGGTTTTTTTGCTGTGGTCCTCTGATGATAGACTGATTCTTGTGTCCTTTCTTGTGTGCTTTACCTGACAATGGTGAGCCTGGCTTCACACAAGAGCAATAGCAGGCAGGCAGCTGGCATGTGCTACCACATGCTGGTACTGCCCTCATGTGCCTCTCTTCCCATAACCTGCTTTACTCAGTGCTAATGCTTTAATCAGGCCACAGTGAGGTACTAAGTCAAAGGTCTTAAGCGTCTTACACCTGTGTAGTTACCTTCATCAAACTGTTTGGCAAAACTTATTTTTCCATAAAGCCAACCTGACTGGCACCAATTATCCTGTCATCCTTTAATTTTATACTAATTGAATCCCTTATCAGCTTTTCCATTACTTTGCTTAGGACTGATGCCAGAACAACTGACCTGTAATTACTGCAATCCTTCTGCTTCCTCTCTTTGCCTTCTGGCAGTGCTGCATATTTCTACTGTTCTCTAACAACCTTTGAATTCATACTGCATGGGCTCTTTGATATAAAAATATTCACCTCTAATAAAAGGATTTTAACAGTGACTTCCTGGGCAATGTGATGCAAGGGAGTTTATTATCATTGGGCCATATGATTGTACCATCGTTTTTCTCTTCAAATACTAAACAGTTGAATGTATGTGTCTATACACAATATATATTACTTTTTTCTTATCTAGAATATTAATAACGCTGTTGATTTAAGTAATTCAGTAATGTGTTCATACCATTTTAAGGAATTCCAGGGAAGACAGTATAATCCTGATAAAACTTCTTATTTTTCTTAGAACAGATATTTCCTTAGTTTTCTTTATCATATTTCTACATTTTTTCATTGTTAATTTTTTCATACCACTGTTTAATTTGATATATGTGTATGTACATCTATACAAACAAGAGGAGGTTTTCCACGTTATGCAACAATGCCATGGTGTGTTTGGGTATTTTCTGCCAAAAAAAGAGAGAGACCTAATCACAAACATTACTCATATGTAATCAAATTATCAGAAAAGATGTTCTGATTGAATTTAATCTGTTCTGTGCTGAATGGTTTTATTTTACAGCCCAGAGCATGTTCCAGTAAAGATTATAAGACATCCTCCAATAAAACTCCTCTTTCTTTGTTCTCCTTTGCCACTGTCCCTTTTTTCCTGTGTTTAAACACGAGTTGTTTGGCAATTCTACATGTTCTCCTAAACTCATTCACTTTTTCTTCAAATGGTCAATATACATCCCTCACTGCAGCAATGCACACCAACATAGCAGCTTGAAGCTTACCAATGACATCCTGACAGCTGAAGTCTGCATTCTCAGTTTACTGGGGCTTGTGTCTCTCCTGTTTACTTGTAGTATCACAAGAGAATGATATTTTATAAACACCTGGTAATTTAGTTAAAATAAGGAGCTGAACTTTTAACAAGAGAGTGCTTTTTTTTTAAAGCTTAGTCATTCAGATATAAAACAGATGTTTATTGGGGATTTTTGTGTGTCCAGGAGATCCTGTCAAAAGTGTCTGGCTCGAACAGTTATTTTTATGCTATATGTAAGTGTATATTATTCTTTGTTTTCATATATTAACACATGTATATTATTTCATAAATGAGTTTTGTTTTCTTATTGTGGAATAATAGTTTTGGTAATTGCCCACAGCTCTGCATATAAACGTGCTCTATAAAGGTGTTTGGATTAAAGACGTCTGGCTGCAGCTTTATTAAACAAACTGTTAATTAATCTCAAATATTATCTAGCATGCCAAAGGCTTTCCCTTTGTAGACAATGTAGGTTTATCTATGGAATCTCCAGTCACTTGGACTTTCTTTCCTCTTATATATGCCAAACCCATTGGAGTTTTTAGCCCATACAGAGCACTGGTTGTAATGATGCATGTGCAGCCAAGAACTAAAGCCTTCATATGCAGCTTTGCATTGCCAAATCACGTTACCCACCTGGACTGGACTACTGTCCTCACATTGTGGAATGCAGACCTCACCTTGAAAGATGCATCAAAGTAAAACATAAGATCAGCTTGTGTCTTGGGTCATCAGTCTTTTCAAGCATTATTCTTAAAAGAGAACATCGGTTAAGAAAGGAAAGCTCCAGGAATATTAGCCATTCCCACAAAAATGTTCCCATTAGATTCTGCAGAGTTCACCAGTTCACAATCTGTTGGCTCAGCTCTTACTCCTGAATAAGGATAGACAAAATCAAGAGAGATTAGTTCTTAAACCTCTCAGAAGACACAGTTTAGGGCTAAACTAACCATTCTGTGTGCCAGTCTCAGCCTTAGATTCTGCTTCATTTTTTGCTAATTTAAATCTAGTGCAAAACCATTGACTTCAATCATGTTCTAACCAAGGAAATGACATTCTGAATTTTGACCTATTTTTCTTTATGCCATGATTCTCTTCTCTTTTATCTATCTACTTTGTCTCAGACTATGTCCTCTCCTTTTGCATGAGCTAGTGAGTCCCCTCTGCAGCTTTATTTCAGCTTTTGTTTGCCTCTAATCTTTTACTCATTCTTCTAATGAAAATACATAGTCATACCAGGGCCAAGCACGAATATACGTAAGAAGGAGTAAAATGCTTCTTTCTGTCTCTTCTGATTACAAAAACAACAACCAAAAAGTTAATTATGAAGCAGTTAGTGGAGGAAAAGAGATAATTACAAGTGAAGATGAATTTAGAATTATAAGTTTGAGTCAAAACACACTGAAGATCATGAGAGTCTTTCCACCCACTTCAAAAGGATATGGAGCACACCTAGTCTTACCTCCCTATTCAACACAGCTTTGGGTTAGAGCTGTATTAACAAATCAGGGAGACTGCCTTCAAGGTTAAGCCTGCCTTATTTTCAAAGGGAAAGTCTGAAAAATTTGCCAGATTCTGGAACCTAATTAAAACACTGGAAAATTTCAAAGTGACAACTGTGTTAAGACTTTTTTCTTTTATATTCCTTCTTGGATGGATCAGGTAAATTAACGGAAAAAAGACTGTCTCTGATCACTGGAAGTTTTTCTTTCATTCATATGCCTACTCAAAGTCCAGTCAGAGAGAGGATAAAGGATTCCTTTGACCTCTTCAATATAGTATGCAGAATGAGATTTATTTATACATGTTGCCTTGTTATTACACAAATAACACATCTGCTGTCTTCAAGAAGATTATTACCAGGCACACTGTTCCTGTGATGATCTCGTGTATCAGAACTATATTTACATGAACCTTTTGCTTTAATTTAATCCAAAATGAGTCTGTAATTACAGCTTAATTCAGTGAAAAATTAGTTACTTTGAAGATTTCAGGTGTACTCATGCTCCCCTTTTGATGGGACCAGCCACTCAACTGCTGCACCACTAAGTGGTGGTGCCCCTTTGGTGTCATCAGGTCCCTTGGGTCAAGACAATTGGAATTTTCTGCAGGCTTGAAAACCCTTTTTTAAAAAAAAAAATCTTTGAGAGTTGTTGTGCTCCAAAGCAGTAACCATTTTGCAGTGTTTCTGGCCAAATGGATGTTGTGAAAGAATATTGGCTTGAAAGCAATGCCCCATAGCTCTGCCAAAGCACAGCATGCACCTGGGGGTCCAGAAGGCATCGAGTGAAATGATTTGGATTGTACTGGCTGTGCTCATCTGTATTATAAACAGGTTTGCCCTCCAAAGTTATAAGCCTGTGTGTGTTGGATTTGTGGTAGAATACAGGTATGGTGGGTTTCCTGAGGAACCTTGAGGAGTTTTACCCTCCAGCTTCTTCCTACTTCAGCAGTCAGCATGACATGCTGTTCCATGTGTCCTTGAACTTTGTTGTATATGAATTCTGCACGTAGCAATGTTCATAAATGTAGGGTTTTATACAATTAAAAAAAACCCTGTTGTGTGTATATAGACATGTATTTAACTGCAGATATAGAACTCATATCTAGTATCTATTCAAATTTTCAAGGATTTCTCACTGTTTAGGTTCCCTTCATCTCATGTGCAGATTCACTACTTTCTTGAATCAGGATGCCAAAAGAAAAATCAAGAGTAAATAGTTTTTTCATCTCAGTTTGTAATATCATCTGATTAAATGGAGGTTTCTTTTCTGGATAAACTGTACAAAAAGTGAACACTTTGCCAGAATCTCTACAGCACTTGTAAAATACTTAATAGAAGGCTTGTTTTGACAAAGGAATACCACTAATTGTCAAATCCATTCCAAACAAAGATGGGGGAAGATGGGTGGGTAATATTTTCTGTTGGCAGTCAGATCTTTGGAAACTTCATTGTGGACAGTCAGAACTTATTTTGAACTTCTTATCAGTCACACTTTCATGGATTTCATTATTTTCATGTGTTGCTTTTATTTGACCCTTACAACACAGTGTTTGGCTCACGGGGAAGTAAGATGTGACAGGAGAGTGTTTGGGAAGAGAACTGCTGAGCTGATCTCCATGCAGTGTGTGCAGGTCTGGATAAGACAAGACTGGAGAGTAGCACGTCTGGGCAGCAGTGACATCCCTGAAAGGTCCAGACCCAACAGCCCAGGTACAAAAATGATTCTTGGGGTTTTCAGAGCAACATCTGTAGGGAATAAACTAAGTTTCTTTACTCTTTCACACTGTCCCACAAGAGTAGCATCTTATGATCTCTTTGTCTCAAGTCCTTTCCACTTTGTTTTGGAATCCCTTTGAGGATTGTTCCCCACCCTCTTTTCTTTTTTCAGTACTGTATTACTTAGAGGTATTGTTGTCTTCCTTTCTTCAAGGTTGTTGCACTTTTAGCTGGAATTAATGACATTTAGGTCAGACAGCCAAAAGAAAACTGGATCCTTCCAGTTTAGGGACCAAATTTGTTGGCGTTGTACAATGACTAGCCCTGCAGATTGTTGAAATAAAGGGAGGCCTCACATTCATCTCTGCCTGGATATTTTAAAGGCTTTATTTTCAAACAACTCTGTTTTTGGAGAAAAGAAAAACCACAGGATACACTTATGAGGGAAATAATTTCTAAAGCTGTGCCAGATCCTCAGCTCTTTCCTCTGGCCCAGCACTGAGGAACAATATTTAGGCTGCCTGCAGAGGACATCTGGTGATCCTGTGGTGTAGGGGAGTCATCGTGCTGCTTAGCCACTTCAGGACATCTGCTCCTTTTAGCTTTTGGAGAGTGATGGGACAGAGCCAGAATTTGCAGTATTTCGAAACAGATCTGTCAGCAGAATAATCCCTGAGGAATTTTATTCCTGC
>NW_008692154.1:173270-173691 GCF_000695815.1 Acanthisitta chloris
AGATTGGTCTTTGCTATTTCCAAATCAACCAGAAGGAGCCCAGTATGTCTCCAAGTGAGGCATCAGAGAGGAGTTTCCAAGCAGCCTTAGCCACCTCTGTGGACTCTGCCCCAAAAAATAAGTTTCCAGACAGGAGGGACCTGTTCTGAACACTGATTATGACTTTTTTTCCAGGAAATATCTTAGCCACTAATAAGGACAAGAAGTGTTTTGCTATTTCCAAATCAACCAGAAGGAGCCCAGTATGTCTCCAAGTGAGGCATCAGAGAGGAGTTTCCAAGCAGCCTTAGCCACCTCTGTGGACTCTGCCCCAAAAAATAAGTTTCCAGACAGGAGGGACCTGTTCTGAACACTGATTATGACTTTTTTTCCAGGAAATATCTTAGCCACTAATAAGGACAAGAAGTGTGTAGCTTTACGG
>NW_008692154.1:173722-197027 GCF_000695815.1 Acanthisitta chloris
GTCGTTGAGAGCATGACGTAGTCAGTACAGCTCTGACCTTCCATGGACTTGTCCTTGATGTGAGATCATTGCAACTGCCTGACATGCTGGTGATGTTTCTGTATGTCAGAAATGCTAAAGCTCCCATAATCAGCACTACCTCTCTGGACCCCTGTAGCAACTTCTGCTCCACTATTCTTTGATTCAAAGCATCAAAGACTTGATTGCATGGAGTTATGCTTTATTTGCTACAAAACAGAAGTACGTAGACTTGTTCTTACTGTTCTTACTTGAAAAAAAAAGCAGAGTAAATCATTCAAACATCTGTCATGATGGAAATAGGACGGCTCAGAGATAAATCTGCCTGAAAAGTGAGTGGATCATGAATTAGCCACCTTCTCCCTTTCTCTGCTGCCCTCTCTTTTGATAAAGATGGCCCAACTTGCATCAAGAAAATAAGATAATAGGAAGATAATACAGGATAAACTCATTTGGCATGAACTCAGAGGACCATATAGAAATTTCCAACTTCTCCCATGTTATATGTAGCAGATGCAGAATTAAACAGCTTTTTAAATCACATTTCTAACACATTATTCTGTTTCATAAGTCTCATAAATTGCTAAAACATAATGTGTTTATCAGTCTGATGTTTTGACTTCTAGATAAGTTAACTGTAACTTCTGTATGGATAAGAACTGCAACCTTTGGAATACAATCATCCTTCTTAGGGCAAAACTGAGTTGGTATGTACTAAATTATTTTTACTCTTTAAATGTTATAAGCAGTTTTTCTTTTCATACCTCTAGGTAGAAAGCAAAACATTAAAGCTACTTATTTATTTGCAATATGGAATGCCAACAAGGGGGTCCTAGGAAAATTGTTAGGAGGATTGTGTCTAATGTGTATGATATTCATAGGAAGTACAGACATTTTTAAAGCTGTCCTAAACAGATACAAATTCCTGGATTTTTAATTTTTAAAACAGTGTATTTTGGTTATTATGCAAAAGAATAAATTATTCCAATTAGGTAACAAGATGTCTGTAATGTGTTTGAATTCATAAAAATAAGACCCTAAATGTAAAGGAACAACAATGTTTACATAAATGCAAATGCCTCTTCAAGCATCTTAAGAAGAGAAGTAAACTGAGCTATGGAATAAGCATGTGTAATGACTATTGCCTTCAAAAAAGATTTGCATTGTTTATGCAGTCACTGAATTTGGTGCAGAATCGTTTAATCCAGTAGATCTGATCTCCTGAAATCTTCTTTAGATTTAAGCCTCTTCTGCAGGTCTTCTAGGGATAGACACATTTCTAGAGACATAAAATTCAGAATTTGAATCACTTTTTAAGACTGCTGGCACCAGTGATATGCATAATTCACGAGTTTCACATTACAGACATGTTGAGGAAAATGAGCTGTTGCAAACATGTAACTAATTACTGTGTACATATAAATCTAGAAGTAAATAATGTTCATACTTCACTGCACAGTGCAAAATGCCTTCTTGTTATTGAAATATAGAGGCAACATTTTATGATTTCCATAGCCACAAAGAGACATGAGGGTGAAAAGGTGAATTTCAGTATTTTTGTAATGATGGAGAAAGCCACATATTTTCCTTTCCACAAGTCTTAATTGCTAAAATACATAAATGCTATTAGTGATTAGAATTTTAATTAGAAACACATCTTTTAATTAAGCTTCTCATCTGCTTTCAGAATCCAAGATCCTTTTCCTGACCTGAGTCACAAATACAGCAGAAGTTTTGAAGAATTTCATTTGTGAACCTCAAGGACAAAAGAGAAGCAATCACCTCTAAGATACTTGAACCACCTCAAGGAAATTGGCAAAGTCAACATTTATGAGTGAGGTGAATGAAATTTTTTTATTTAGGGCACCCCTACCATTATTAAAAATCCCTTTGTGTCTTCAGTGCCTGTGAAGGGAGACAAGATGCTGGTTGTTATTCTTTGTCTACTGCTCGTTTGTTCATTACCATTTATCTTCTTCATAGCATTAGCTGATACATGAAGCAATATTCTCTCACAGTACTCCCCCAGTGCTTGACACATCACAAAAAGCCACCCATGCTTCTGAGAGATGCTCCTGGCTTTTAAGCAGTGCAGGGCAGCAAATGGAACAAAAGACTTCAAATCAGGCAAATTAAGAATGATCTCTAAGATAAACATGCATTATTCAGTAACCTTATTTAAATTCCAGGAAGTCTGAAGTTCATACCTCTTGCTTTCTGTTGCCCAGAGCCTGCTCTTTGTCTGCTGTCAGGTTTTCAATGTACAGCTGGGGGGGACTGACTTTTCCATTCATTTCCAGGCACAACTATTTTCTCACTCTTCAGCAATGTCTTCAGATGTTTGCCACAGTCAAGCTTTGTGGACATTTGCATGAATTTCACTAGATCTGAGGAAGGGGAAGATGTTGCACATTTCCAGCAAGACAACTCAAATCACCATTCTCCTGTTTCTGCCATAATCCTCTGCCCTTGTCCTAAGTAATCAAAAACCTTTACCTTTTGCACCTGAGTTTATATAGCCTCAATGATACCTTCTATATCTATTGATTCACTATTTCTGAATTTTTCTTGGTTTTTATCTTTTACATGTACTTTCCTCCTGTTTAACAAAGGATGTCGAAAAAGGAAAATATAACTGCTTGCAGTTGTTCTGCTGGGACTGAAGATGAGTAAGCTTTGAATTTTACATTCCAGTGGCATGAGAAGGATGCAGGGAGCATGAAGATCTCATGTATTGAATAAGAAAATATGAATGATTGTTATAAAGCATGAGTTTACTGCAGTTATCGCTTGAGTGGAGCTCACTTTCGACAAGGCTCAGTGAGGGAAGCAGGGGAACAATTGTTTACCCTTTGGGGTTTTTTCCATTCCTAGTAGAAAAAGATGCAAATTAGAGCTCTGTCAAACACAGGAGATCCTCTCATGCAAGATCTTGAAATATGGCTTTGTTCCAAACCGGAACAAAGCTCCAAAATTTCCAAATGTTCAATGAAGAAAAATGTCAGAGAAAAATAATTCAACCCCTGTTCATAGAATAATTTTACTTTGTCAAAACTGAAGTGTTATGTTTTAACTTAGATTCCTTTATATTTTTAATGTCATGCATCTAACCTGATGCTAAATATACTATCTGATTCAAAATTTTCAAGTCCAACAATACTGGAAAATGGCATCTTCTAGGGATGCCACTTTGAAAGTAGAGTTACAAAAATCTTCATGGGTGTCTGCTGAGATTGCTGAGAAGTGAATTTCAATCATTTATGAATTTGTAATTTCTCATTTGGAACTGTTTATAACCATTTATTCAACCATGTGACCGAGTCACCCATCACAAAAACACTGAGAAGCAGGGAGGCCACCTGACATCCACCCAACCTTCCCCACTGATTCCACCTGAGTATGGGCCCAGCAGTGCCTAAGGAAGCCTATGCAGATGTGTGGAGGGGTAATCCCAGTGTAGGCTGAGTGGATGCCTAACCAAATGCAGTCACCCACTGCTTCAGGTCACAAACTTTTCAGCTGAAGGAGGAACAGTCCTGGTAGACAATGTTAACAAGTTTCCTTCATGATTTGAGATAGGATGGAATGCAGGTTGGGTTTCCATAATCTCCAAAGATACTCCCATGAATTAGCTTTGACTTGAGACCAGTAGGACCAAGGTCAGCAGATGTGCCCAAACCATACAGGTGGGTTTTTTGTGTCCTAGAACAACCATTGGCCATAATGAAATATTTAACGGCTGCATTATCCTTTTTAAAATTATTTCCAGTACCTACTAGAACACAATCTTGATGTGTAACTGGGAATATGTGTTTTGACATGCTTGAAGTCAACCCTGGGAAAAGGGCTGTCCTGTCCCTTCTCAGCTGCCACAATGTTGATCCTGTGGGACTTGTTTGGTTTTGTTTGTTTAGTAATGAAGCAGGGGCCTTTTTAGTCATTGTGTAATCACCAGGGCATAACATGCTCACACGTGGTCATGACACAGCTCCATCACAATTCCTTCCTACTGCCTACAATAGGTATGACTGCAGCATAACCTAGGAGAGCAGTGCTCACCTCTTGCTCCATGCTGCACTTACAGCTTGACCAACACAGTTTAGTCACTGATAAACTCTGTGAGAGCTCAAACCAACACATTTCTCATAAAAATTTGTTGGTAGACAGTAGACCTCTACAATACAAAGTATTAAGTTACAGAGTTGGTTGACTCCTGCCATTCATTTACTTCCTTACAGAGCACTGATGCACTGAAACACTCAGAGCAAAGAACTATCATTAACTAGTGCACATTTATTTGCTTAAGGATTCTAATGATCAATCATCAAATTTCTCCACTTGTTTTGTGGCATTGTATTTCATCACTTGGTGGAATATGAAACGTCGTCATCCTTTACACAAGTTTGTTAACGGAATATTTATTTGAAGAGGTTTCAATATAAATAAAGATTTTCTACATATATTTCTTTAAACAGATTTATTTTTATTTCAGCTGTTTGCTTTCCTATGAAAAATTTATGTGAAAAAATAATCCAAAAATGTAAATTGCATGAAAATGGAATTATCCATCAGATGGAAGGGCTGATCATTCCAAGTCATATATATGGGTTTGGGTGGAGTACAGTAAATGGCTTCATTGGTTTATATGTTTGGGGGATTTCTCTCCATGCCTCTCTCTCCCCACTACTGTAGTTCATTTATCCTTTGAGAAAGAAAAGGAAGGCTGGTATAAATTAGGAATGGTAATGTAAAAGCTTATACTCACTGCATAAAACATTTTCAAATTAATACAAGCATTAAATTGCCAAAGTTTTTTCCATATACTGCCAGTATTAAACATGACATGCCTGCTAGGGTTGGTATAAAGTTTTGTCAACATTTTTGGCATATAAGGTCTCAGCCTGGGGTCAATATTTCCTTGACCAAATTTTGTTGTTTCAGTTGCCTTTTTACACTCATATATTGTAACTCAAACATTTCCAAAAAAAATGAAATTTGGCAGGCTATTAGTCCATAATGTGGTCTGATGCCTTCGGGTATTTTTTTAAATGTAAATCATTGAGATATTTAAGGTTTGAGGTTTAAGAACTGTGCACACACTTTAACAACTTCTTTTAAAAATATTTAGTATGCATATTTACTACATATGTATCTTATAGAGACTAGAGATTAAACTGGAGATTACTGGCTAAAATATGCAAACTGCTGTCCATGAATAAACATCCTCATGAACTCCTATTGAAAGTTTCTTATTTAGGAAAAAAAAAGAAAAAGTTGTTTAAAGCTACAATAAAAGCAAAGGGAAGTAAGATGAGGGGAGGAAAAAGCAAAGTTTGAGTAATTTTAATGGTTTAACTTGGCCACAGAAAATAATGAAGCTCTTTTTTTTTTCTCCTGGCACCTAATCCAAAGCCCACTGAGGTCAAAAGAAGGCTTTCCACCTATCCCCATGTGTTCTGGATATGGTCTCTGCTCTGTTGCTCCCTCACTGTGCTATGCTGATGGGCTGCAGCAGCAGCTCCCATAAGGTGGAGCCCACTCATCTGCCCTACACATTATATAGGTTTGGGGTGAGCTACTGGTGGCAGAGGAACTCTCCTCTAGACTGTCCTTGTTCTGTAAATTTGAGTCAGATTTCCAATTTAGCTTTGACATATTCGTGCTTACCAGGAAAATTGTAGAATCCTGCAAACATAAAAAACGTCCCAGTGTACCTGTGCACATAACTGTTATGTACCACACAGCATCCCTCAGCCTGAGAGTTCTAGATATTAACCTCATTTCAAAGCAATTTTTAGCATCAGGCCAGGAATATATTCCATAGTTTTTGTTAGTTCCAAATGACAGGATTTGTGTAATCAATGAACACTGGCGCCATCGCATGCAATGCTTGTTAGAATGCAATTCCTGCAGTTCCTGGACAATCTTTTCCTTATGGTTCCTTTCTGGGAGCTTGCAAACTCTCACTAAGATGCTGGCAACATCAACCAAACATCTCAGACACATTGTCTTTCTGAACCTGAGGTTTTTTTAATGGTGGTTGAACATGTTGTCTGCTTTAGTTTCCTGTCTATCTTCATCATAAGCCAGCACCTGTTTCCAATAAATTATACACAGAGCTGTATCAGCAACACCTTGGCAGCAGTTGCCACCCTGAAAATCAGAATGCCCTTGAGGACAATACACCTGTGAACACATACAGTGTTTATTTAGCTGAAAGGCAAAACTTTAAGTTACATAAAGCAATTATCTAAAGCCTAATGTATGCCCATTATTAGCACAAAATAACCTTGTTCTTTAAAACCAATAAAAATCTATTTAAAGGCTTTTTCCAAATCCCAGGAAAACATGTACTAGCACCATGGTTCTGCTATTAGCCTAGGACTTAAATTTCTGATGGTGGGAACACGTGTGGGAGAGGCTACATGTGCAGCTACAAAGTAATAGGGCACAAGTTTGGAGTTCAGAGATGAGAGGAGAAGCCAAATCATTTTCAGAGAGTCTGTTGAACAACAGACTCTTTTTTTTTTTTCCTTTTTGGTTCCACATTATAAAGCAGCATTTTGTTGCTGTAGTATAGAACTACTGTATTTAAGAGGGTGTTTGATCTTTCCATCACTATGAGATAGTAGGAAAAAATGGTTCTAAGAAAAAAGTTTTCTTATTACTAGAACAAACCTTTCATTTCCAGTTCACTATCAACACTGTCCTTTCATGTAGGAGTGAGACTATTTTAGCAGCAGTAAGTAGAGCTGGTTGTTTGCAGCAGATCAGAGGCTAATGGAAATGAAAATACTTATGATTGAAATCGAACAAAAATCTGAGATAAGTTCTCAAGTTTTGGTAAAACAAGAAACAACATTAGGAACTCTGTACTTCAAGTCAAATGTAACATACATTTTGAGTTTAATATGCATACTTTAAAGATTATTTGGCACATGAACCATGTAAATCACTTAAAGGAGAAGATAGTTTCTAACTGGAGTTTCCAAAATGAACACTAAATATTAAAAGTCTATATATGTGCATGCATGTATGTATAGATTGTATTATATGTTCATAAAATACTTACTTTTAAAGTCATACTGTCTGATCCCTCCTGATGCCATTGAATGTTCTGAGGTAAAAATGTGTTTTAAGGCCTCTGTTTTGGCCAGACATGAAAGCTGTGGAAGGACTTACTAATGAGTCTTCTTAGGTGTCATTTTTCTAAACCTTACAATGCTGGATACACATACAGGTAGAGTGGTGATTTCAGCATGTAGATGTTCTCCCACCAATAACATTGTAGAATTAGATCCAAAAGGTTATGTCATATTTTAGGAAATGCAAAATAAAATTTCAACAGAATAGCTTAGTTTAACCTCACAATAAACAGCTTATTTTTCAAATGTTGCTATTGAGTATATTTTGTTATCAGCCAATTCAAAGTTTAACATAGCTATGTTTTTTGCAGTTGAATTTCTTAAAACTGCTCTTTTTTCCCTCTCAGAACAAGCATGGTACCTTTCAGAGATCCAAGTTAAAACATATGGAATAAGTCAATGATTCATATTCTAAACCTCCAAATGACTGTTCTGATTACTCATGCAAATCTGTATTATTGCCAGGTTTCCTAAAGACTTTAATATGAATAAAATTAATAGGAATATATTTTCTTCTCTTAATGCATGTGAGAACATGATGGAATGATGATCCTCATATACAGATACAAACCTGCTTCTTGATTTCAGTTTTCTTGCCTGTGTTTGATTCTAACGGAACGTAAATGCTAGGAGCACCCAGCTAAGATTCCAAGCAAGAGGAAATCCAGCTATGGCTACAGAACAAAAACTATTTATTTTCCCCTGGAGTGTTTAGCTTTTATTGAATGTCAACAAATCTAAACCCATGCTTTACGAATCTATGGTGTGTATGGGAAATAAGTCACAAGCACAAGTCACTGAAGATAATGTTTGTTTTGGTTTAGATAAACAGGTTCCAGAGAACTGAAATCTCACACAGGCATTTAAAACCTACCCCTTATTTTCCCTTAACATTTGTCAGATCTCCCACTGGTGATCAAAGAATGCCAAGCTGGGATGTAGCGTGGGGGCTGGAAACAAACCTACATTTGTGATTGTTCGCTACCCGCTGTGATGAGTTTATCCATTAGTTTCTTTCCTGTTGACTTTCATGCACACTATTAATCCAGGGTGTTCTTACACAGAAAATGGAATTACAAATGGAAGATGCTGCCACCTGGAAGGCCTGACTCTGTGCTGCCCTTTGGAATCACCATGGGAGTGAGTACCACAAAAACAACTTTGTGCTGGGACCTGTAGAGACCCTCACCTTGCCACAGTGTACCCTGGTTCACCTGACCTCACATCTGTGTTCACACAAGTTTGGCTGAAATTGGGACATTAGAGTGGAGGTAAGCCCTGTAGATAGGGGAAATGTGTTTGTTACCACACAAGAGGGCACAGCCACCATGCTGCCTCTGGCATAGCTTTGCAGAGATTCAAGGAGGGTAACAGGAGTGCAGGGCCATGTGGGTCAGTCTACTCCCTCCCAAGGAATGCCAAGTTTGGTTTGATTTAGCAAAGAAACTCTTGAATCTTTATAAACCTGAGCTGTCTTGTGGAGGCATGTGGCAGGGCAAATCATGGCATTGCAGCTGATATGTCCAGGACAGAAGTGTTGAGAAAACAATATGAAGCTGGACCTGTGGAAAACTGTTAACCTCTCAAAAACATCTTTGCTGCAGTGTGGTCTCTTCTTTGTGTTAGCTGTCATTCCTGTGATTCTCATGGTGTGATGTTTGAGCCAGATAAATGCAGGGCTTGGCTTTGGTCTCCAGTCAGATGGCATTCAAAAATAGGTACCAAAAGACACACACCTCTTTCTAAAAAGCCAGACAGAAAAAAAGTTCAAATGAAAAAGACAGTCTGGGTACAGTAGACAACCACCAATAAGGCTGGGAATGTATCAGATTGTCTTTGCTGAGAACCTTTCATGTCTGGTATAGTAAGGTGGCAAAAGAGCCATTGGTATGAGAGTTTCATTTCTTACAATACTTGTTATTATTTTAATTAAATGTTTTTCCACTCTGGAGGTACACAAAACAATAAAAGCAATATGAAAGTTCACAATATGCAAGATTCATCTTGCATACACAGGCTTTGTGTAACTCATTTAAAACTGATGTCTGCTTGTTTCAGAATGCACACCTGCACATTACTGCTTGTGGTAAATAAGTTTATTAGCCAAAGAATGTCTCAATACTTACTGGAAATCCCATGTAAATGCAGTTATGTTTTCTGTTAAGATGCCTCTTTGGTAATATATGCTATCCCAGTTCCATACTCCAGGGAAAAAAAGGCAGTAAATGCATACAAACATGCTGGAAAGATGCAGGTGAAAAGATTCACAGGGCTTAAAAATGTCACAAGCCTTATGATTCAGTGTCTCTTTCCACATATAATTTAAGCATTCTGTTTCATATTATATTCATGTCAGATCAAATGTTCCTCTCAGAGACTAGGACTTTATTAGTGTCTCATTGGTATTTGGTTTTACTTTGAATTAAAACCTAAAGGTGGTGACAGAAGAAATTCTGATGCTTGGCATAGGATTAATACTTGTGAGCCATTCAACTTTGTTAATCATCCATTTGAAGAGAATTTCCTTATGCAAAGAAATTGCTCCACTTAGGGCAAAACATTTTATTTCATCTCTGAACTCCAAGAGAGCAGAAGGGTGGAAAGAAAGTGAGGGGAGGCAAAGGAGCAAAGGGAGAGGGAGCAAAGTGGGAAGCTTTGATCCTTTCACTGAGGGGCTGAGGCAGTTCAAAATGAAAGATTCTCTCACCATCTTTGAAAAAAAAAAAAAGGAGAAAAAGGAAGAGAAACAGAGAGAGAAGTATGTCAGGGGGCAAAAAAGTAAAGCAGGAGGCAAAGCCTCAAAGTAAGGGGTGATGTCAGGCTGTGAAGAAGTTTTACAAGGAACAGAAGAGGAAGCATCTCAGCTTCCTAAACACAAATATCTTCCAAGAGAAGAAAAGTAATAACAGCAATAAAAGACATTCAAGTGACCTCTGATTTTGCATTGCTTATTACATTTTTACACTATATAAATTATAAAATAATTGTGTCATAACTGACTGGACATTCTGGAGCTATACAAAATAAACCCATGCCAAAGCAATTGGGTCAGTGCAAGAGAAGCATTGACCTGAGAGCCTTCAGCAGTAGGACTCAGAAACCCTATTTCTAAAACAGATGCCTGGGTTGTGACAGAGTTTGGGGAAGTGGCAGTGATGGAGCCCACTTGGGTAAAGGTTAACTTGAGAGAAAATGGGTCTAGCAGTAGGTCTATCATCTGGTTTACAACCCATGGGGGACTGGTCTACTACAACTGTGCCTCTGATTAAAAATGAGCAGACAAATAAGGATTTTAGCACACAGAATTAATTTTGTCAAAACAAATTTGCTGGTACTTCATTCCAGCTCAATGAAATGAGTAGGACTTCCTGCAGGGCATTATTACACTTGTATTATTACAAGTGCATTATTACACTTGAGGCAGGATCAGTCTTTTGATCTGCACTCTTGTTTGGCCCAGTTTTCCTTGGTTACACCTTTTCAGTTAAGATGCCTACATCATCTATCAGAAAGTATCCTCTTGGCAGGCCAATAAATTGAGGTGCATATACAAAAAAGCCAGTTTACCTTTGCCTGCACTTTTGCCAGGTATCCTAATGGAGTAGGAACGTACAGCCCAAACAGGGGCAAATTGAGGTGCATATATAAAAAAGCCAATTTACCTTTGCCTGCACTTTTGCCAGGAATCCTAACGGAGTAGGAACGTACAGCCCAAACAGGGTGGTATGCCATCACTGCTCCTGAGCAGTAAATAAGCATTAGAAAATCTGTGATTACTTGAAGACCAATAAGAGATTTGAAACTTTCTTAATCAGCAGTAAGATCAGGTTTTGCAAAATAATGGTTTCTATATATACACATGGTGCTTAGTATGGTTTTATTTTTGCATGGTAGTAACTTCTAGTGTCACAGTTTATTCTTAAAAAACTACAGTGTATAAGGAATTATAAACAACATATGAATTCAGTGCCTGAAGAGCTGCCATCTTTTTTGCCCTACCAACAGCAGTCACTATTCAGACATTTGAATAATAGAAACAAAATGCACACCTACCCAGTGTAATTTATTTCATCCATTTTCAACAAGATGTCCTCTTTAAAAAAAAAAGCTTGAAAAATCCATGTCAATCCTTCATCTCTCCTCTGAGAAATGTGTATTTATATTATTCTTGAGCCAAGAATGGATCATCATTCGCATATGCAAAAGAAACATTAGACTACTTACAGAGTTTGCCCAGTCTTATTTTATTCTCCTCACTTTTGTGCAGTTATACAATAAACATGTGCCTCTGCTGAGTGTAACAGGACTACTGAGAACTACACACAGAAGGGAGTGTTAAGAGACTGGGTGAACATTGTTGCTTAGTTTTGCAATATTCTGTTATTTTTATAAAGAAAAAACAAAAGGACAGTCTTGGGCAAGTTATAGCAAGGTGCTGGTTTTCTAAATCCTTCTGGAAATGTTATTTACAAACATGCCAGACCTTTTCTTTGTCTCATTCAATGTCCATGCTCAAAGAGAACAGGATTTCACATTAATTTAGCTGTATATGTTTGTTATTTCAAGTAAAACTCTCAAAGCATCAAAAGGTCTCTATATATGAGGTATTTCAAGAAAGCAGACACAGGCACACCAGATCAAAGGTACAGAATACAGTCTGATTAAACTAATTCTTTTAAAGTGCATCCGAAGAAATTTTCTTTGATTCAGGGAACATGAAAACCAAACTACCTTCGAATAAAAAGTTCCAATGAAATCCAATATTTTTTTCTAATTTAAGAAATTCAGGGGTTTTAATGTTTCTTTTCTTTTGCCTTCTTATATGTCAATTAGAGTGGGACAGAACTATTGCATGAAATACATATGGGGTCAAAGCTTAAAGCAGAGCCATCAATAATAATGTCTGCAGAACATCTGAGTTTTCTTGGAATTTCATGCCACTTTAGAACAAAATGCTTGCACAAGTCTCAGCAAGTAGTGACATTTTAGGTTGTTTATTAAAAAATAAACAGAGACCAAACCTTGGGAAAGCAAACTATACATACATTTGCAACTATCCCTTTTAATTAACTTGGACACTTCTTCTCTCTTCAACATTTATCTTGTTTATCTATCGTATGGCTGGCATCAATTCCATCCTGCCCATCTCACAAGAAGAAAAGCATTCCCCATACCCAGGACATGAGAAATGTCATGGAAAAAAATAGGAGCTCATACAGATTGTGACTCATGAAAATGGTTAGATATGACTCTTTTCTGTATCTTAGGTAGTATTGTAGTATCTGCTTTCTGCATGCTCAGCTTTAAGAATTAAGTGAGATCCTTCCCTATATCTTTATTAGCTTGGATGGTTTTCGTCACCAATCAACATACTGCTATAGTTTCTTACCCTTTTTTCATTGAGAAAAGTGCAAAATAAACCTCTCTGAAGATCTGATGGTCTGGGATATTTTTCCTTTCCATTGGAAAGAATTTCTCCATCTAGAGGCATATATCTGGAAATACCCAGCGCTCACCTGCTTTACTCCTGAGCACTGCCAACAGCAGCACACTTCTTGGTCACAGTTTCAGTAGTTACTTCTAGATGGTAGAACCTCCAATATCTAGTTTCTAGTCAGGATTTGGAACCAGTCTGGAAAGTAAATGCTGTGCTCCTTATTTATAATTTTTCCTACCAGAAATTGCTTGAAATTTTTTAATCTCTCCATCAGCTTTAGTTTCTCATCTAGATAGCTCTTTTAAATCCTCTTTCATACTGCCCATTTGTCATGTCTCTCACAGCCTTTCAATTTTCATCTTCCAATGTCTAGATAGCTCTTTCAAATCCTCTTTCATACTGCCCAGTTGTCATGTCTTTCACAGCCTTTCAATTTTCATCTTCCAACCATCGTTCAGAAGCTCCTGAATGCTCTGAGGAGATAAGGCTTCCTTATGGCATTTGTACATTCCTGAATCCAACTCTTGTGTTCCCCTGAAGGCATCTTGTGTAGAGATTCTACGTCTCTAGAATTAAAGGTATGGTGCCTGTTGGAATTACTGCATATAAAGTCACAAACTTAATCTATTTTTCTATTTTCTATGGATGCCTAAATCTCATTTCAATAACTGTTATATGAAAGCCAAGATTATGAAAAGTTCCCCCAATAGCAATTAAATTTTACTAGTTATGCTTGTAAATATGTGATAACTATAATCATTATGAAGGCACTGAGCTTTCAATGGCAGTAATCGTTATGAAGGCACTGAGCTTTCAATGGCAAGCACAAAAAATGCAGAATAGGTATCAGTGGCTGTTAATGTATTACCTGGCATAATGACAGAAATAAGAAAATGTCTGTTTAAAGGTATATTTTACCTATTTGTTAGATACCTAATGACAGTCACCTTGCCCACCTCTTGCCTGGTTCTTGCTCATTTTCAGGATCTTAATGCAAGCATAGGCTTTGGACTGTAACTCTAATAAACAAAGACTTACCAAGTGATTGAGTGCAATGGGACTGAAGAAGCTGTCAGACATTCTCATGTGTTGTCTGTGCTGTAATTGTTTCCAGTGGTCAGCAAAAAACAAAACAGAACCATAAGGTTTTAAAGATTAGGCTTAATGTCTCCCACATAGTCTAATACATGATATGGCCCTTTCCTGGAACACTGTACTCACTGAAAGAGAGTGATGAAGCAGAAGAATGGGCACTATGCCACTGCATCAGATGAAAGGGACATTGGTGGATATTTGCCATGGGAATATTTGACTGTAAAGCACTTGATCTACTGTCTGTTAGCTCATGGGAATGGAACTAGTAAACTTGGGAAACCTCAAATAGATTCCCATTGTATATATAATATAATCCAAAACAGAATCTTCTCAGGAACAATTGCTAGTGATACTGGAAGTCATCCTTGTTTAGTGGAAGAAGAGACAATTTTTTATTCTACATTTCAGTACAGACTTTTTATTGAAAATTTTTACCCAATATTTACAAGATGAGAAGCTGTCATTAGTGAAGTCTTCATATTAAGCATCAGCTTACTAGGGGATTATAAAAAATATTTTTTCAAAAGCCTGGTTTTGCCACCCTTGCAATGACATGAGGAACCTTTAAAATCACCTAGATGATAAATTACCGTTTCAGAAGAATTCTTGAATGAGCTCATCTTTCTACCCTATCCACCATAGCCATGGTTTCTGTTACAAACCAGATGAGCTGAACAGTTACCTTAGATCTTTTTCTAATTTATGAAACAAATGTATAATAAAGACTAAGTCAGTTTCATGTACCAGCATTTTCACTGACATCTAAAACAATCCAATGGTTTTGTCACTGTATGTTCAGAGATGAAATTATTTTAAAATTCTTCCTTAGCCCAAAGTTTTCCATAGCCTGCTAAGTTTTTTTTAATCAATCATCTGCAGACACCTCACACTGAATGTCATGCATTTCTAAATGGCTCCCCTAAAGGGTTTTTATTCAGTGTTTAATAGAAACCATTAAGTGACTGGAATCAGAATACACAGCTATTAAGAAGTCCAGAATAAAATAAGCCAATCTGTAAAGAATTTCTCTTTTATTTACAAGACCCCAAACAATGAATCAACATAGACTAGTCAATGATATATAAAATGTATCTCCTCTATAAGATGCACATAAATACTTAAATAATGTGGGTACCCCCTTAAGCAGTTGGGGACATGGAATATAATGAAATCTTTACATATGCTCTTTTAGAAAGTAAATTGGCTGGTGTCAGGTTCATAACAGTTTTCTGTTATAATAACTGTTTAATAACAATTTAATTATAATGACTTTTTTTCTGCCTTGCAGATTAGTGCTCTCATGTTAAGTTTTCCTCTCTGTACTTGCTTCTGTACTTGCTGTCTAAAACTCAGTATCTCCATTCAAATTTTATCTCAAAACATCTTTCTTACCCACTTCTTTTACTTTCACAAGACATAGCCAGAGAATAATGTGTCTCGGCTGCCACAGAATGCATTCCACCTAAAGAATGCACCCAAATTTGACTCAGGGAACAAGATACACAATATATAAAAAACTTAATATTAACTTGCCAGAAGGGTATCTGGCAAGCCCCAAATTAAATGTCTCTTCAGTTGACTCTAGCTACTCTCTTACTCCACAACCTTCACATGGCCCATTACTTGTGTGTACTTTAACAAAAAAAAACCAACAGGTTTTTTGAAAGACAAGTCCTTTCACAATAACTCCAAGATGCAGGTGAAACTCAGATTTCCTATTTAAATTATGGTCAGTTTTCATTCCCCTCTTGTCTACATTCTTCTCCCTTTCCCTTTCTTTTTCTGTCCTTATTTCTGAATGGATTAAAATGAAACTAAATTCTTAGAGAAGAAGGGAGAAAAAAGACACACACATGCATGTCTTCTCTGCTGTTTTTTTTAAACCCTTTCAGCCCCAATAAAAACACTATATACCTAGGCATTGCAAACCAACATTATTTTTGCTGTAAAAACATCACGTGCATGTTCTTAGACATGAGTCCTCTGTGCAGGATCTTTTCACACGTGCAAAAACAGCTGACATTTCATCACTTTCATGAAGGAATAAATAGAAGAGTTGTGGAAGAGAAATCCACTGCTGTTCTTGTCTGGTTTTCTAGTCACAGATGCTTCTTCTTCAGCATCAAGATTGGGCGTGTTGATATTAATTATGAAAGTCATTTTCTCATACAGTGTCTACCCCAGTGTCTGTTACAGCAGAAATTTCAATTATTTCAGCGTGCCCTGCAGTTGTCACAAACATCTTATAAAATGCGAAAAACATATTTCCTAAACCAATCTCCAAAAAAAAAGAACTAATCTACTATCCTGTTTCACAGAACCACAGAATGGTTGAGGCTGGAAGGGAGCTTGGAGATCTTCTCATCCAATCCCTCTACTCAAGCAGGACAACTGAGAGTCAGTTATCTCAAGCTGTGTTCAGATGGCTTTTGAACTCCTCAAAGGATGGATACTTTACAACCTCTCTTGTCAACCTGTGCTAGTTCTTAGTCAGCCTTACAGTAAAAATGTTTCCTGATTTTCTGATGGACCCTCCTGTGTTCAGTTTGTGCTCATTGCTTCTTGTCCTGTCACTGGGCATCACTGAAAAGAGCCTGTCTCCATCTTCATTACACCCACCTTCAGATATTTATATACATTGATGAGATCCCTCAGCCTTTCCTTGTACAAGAGGTGCTCCCGTCCCTTACTTGTGTTTGTAGCCCTTCGCTGATCTCTCTCCAGTTTGTTCAGAGTCTGCAAGTAAGGGTGGATTCAAAGGAAAGCAGAGCCTAGGTTAAACATTTTTGAATAAGGCAGCAACACAGCCAGTAAGACAGAAGGTAAAAAAAAGCTGAGCAAAAAAAAAAATCAAAGATAATCTGTTACACCTTGGATTTTGTACACAAAGTTTTAACACAAAGGAATACAACTTGCTCGGGGCATGTTCTGTTTTGTTTCTGAAGGGGAGCAAAGAGGGAAAACCAGGCATCACAGGGAACTAGGAGATGGGACAGAGCAGAGATGTTTAGAGGAAACATGCATATGTGGGTGCATATGTCCATGTGTCTGTCTGTATGTGTCCCTACAGATAGTGTCTGCTACTGCTAAGGCACTGTAATCTGATGCAAACTGTTTCATATATTAAAAAGCTGTATTAGTAAAAAGATCTTTTCAGAAATAGACAGATGTGGTATCTATGCCAAAAAATGACATTGCAAAGGGATTAACTGTTTAAGTGGTCAAATTAAACACGACAGAAATAGTTAGCTTCCCTTGGCCTGTAGCTCCTCTGCATAAGGCAGCTTGTCTCAAGTTGCCAATAGCTCATTGCTGCTAAGGCTAGGAGACAGCAACGTTAGGAATTGGGACATTTCCCAGTCTCTCACTGTCTGAACCTGTGCCTTGTAGTCTTATCTGTGCTAGAGCAAGATCCTCCAATCTCCCTATGCCTAAACCTGGGCCATAGCAGAATGCTTTCCCAGTGTAGCTATTTCTAGAGCATTGTCCAGCACTTGGCGTAGACATGTTTATTCTGGCAGAACTGAACTTTTGCTGCGTAATATGGGTGAAATAAGCCACCCTGGTGAATACAGAGTTTTGTCATAACTAAGTCCACAGCAGGGACTTTTGCTGACACAACAAGGGATAATACTCATTGACTGATATTGTAGTTTGTAGTAGAAGCCTGGCCTAAATCCAGGACTGGGACTTATAACATGCTTATTATTCTTATTAGCAGTCTTGTTTAGAGTAAAGCCCTGGCTTGATCTTTGATTCAGGAGATTAGGAATAGCAATGCCTGTGTGGAAGAAAACACAGGGACAGGCAGAGTTGCTCCAGCCAGAACGAGGGCTATTCCAAGAAAATTGTGGTGTTTCTGGCACTTGGCTTTACACTTTCAAAGCAAGTTCAGCTATCTCTGGACAGTTCTGCCCTAAGATTAGTAGATGTCTTAAAAGAGTATTAGCTGGTGACAGAGAGCATGAGCTAGGGTTTTTCTCTTCAATAGGAAAAACTCACTTTCTAAATATCTGTTTAGTTGCTTTAGTCTCAAGTACCATAGCAAAGTATGTGAGATGTGCTTTAGTCCTATGCTAGCAATATCAATTTTTAGTATAAAATGGAGACAACTGCTCTCATAGTCAGACTAGTCCTTCCAAAGACTGTACCTGGCCCCTTAAGGATAAGGGGCTGCTGCCCAACTATTACTATTATCCCAACCTCCGTGTGCACAAGTCCTGTCACTGAACTGCTTACTGCAGTGATGCATGGCCTCTTTCACTAGCCTTAACAAATGCCCACACTGCAGTCATTTCCTCCTTCAAGCTTGGATAATTCCTCTGCAGCAACCCTGAACTGAGGTGCACATTGCCTTAGATTCTCCTGCCACAACCCAATGCCATGAATTTTGATCTAGTGTCTTTGTAATATATCAAAAGAATGTTCTGGCACAGCTCTTGGAGCATCTTGAGTTTTTGAGTGATTATTCAGATTGACTCACATAAAAACACAATGCTTCATAACCATGGGAAGGTGTGCTCTTTCCCAGTCCCATTTCACCTGTCAGTTGCAGAAATACAGGGCAGTCACAGCGTTTTGGGATCAATATGGGCATTCCTTGAGTGGCAGTCCTGCTTCTCATGTAAGGTCAAATGGTTCATTGACCCTACTCTGGACTACATATAATTATCATGCCAGAGAGATCGACTTCAATCTGCCAGCAGAAAATATAAATTCTGCAAACTTCATGCAAGTCTTGAACAAAATGCCAGAGATTGTTAAATACCCTAAATGAAAATTGGCTTTGCAACCACCATAAATTGGAAAAGGAATAACAAATGAGCTAGCAACGTTTGCTGCTGATACCAGGTTCTGAAGGAGAGCAAAAACATTTACAGAAGAATTGTATGGTACTGGGTGCCTGGATGCTGAAATTGGCAAAGAACACACAGTCCCACATAGACCGAAAGGCAGGCACTGAATTACTTACCAGCACTCCCAAGGGATGAGATCTGGAGCCATAATAGATCTGTTTAGAAGAACATCAGTTCACAGTCAAGATAGACCATAAGAAATTATTAGGAAAGAAAAAAAAACCTGAGAACTACTCTGCACCAACATTATGAATACCAGGTACAAACTTGGTGTCCTATATTTCAAAAATAGTATAACCAGAAGAGGTGCAGAAAAGGGTACCAAAAACCAACCAGTCCTGTGGAGTGGCAGGCACAGAAAGATGAGCTGTGTAGGGCATGATCTCCTTGCAATCACTTACAGGAGAGACAAAATGTAGCTCTTGATGGAGGTCTGATCAGACTTTGCCTGTTGTGGTTTTTAACATGCAAATCCTTCATTGGAGCTAGATCTGCATGGCCTGGAGTCGCTGGAAGTAAACCTAAAGAACAGGCCAAGCAGGGAGAGAGAAAATGTCAACAATATCTGAAATAGCCAGTCAACACAGCTGGAAAAAATGTTCTGGATAAGGAATTGCAGCTAGTAGAAGTGCTGAAGTGCAGTTAGATTAAACTAGAGCCATTCAGAGCAGACTCAAAAACATGCCTGCACAAGCAGTATCCGCACTATCATTCACAAAGCTGCTAATGTCAGTGAAGCTGACTTTACTCAAAATAATTATGCATTTTTCTACTTTTATGTATTATCTAGATTTACAAAAATAGCAGCAGCAGCTCCAGTCTTCTACAGTGTGTATCTGGAAGTCAACTGGAAGCATAGACAGGGATTCACACATGCAGCTACAGCAGTTGCATCCAAATTCTGGTGAGCTACAGCAAACACAGCAGCTGCAGAGCCTACCATGATCCAGGGGCTGCCCAGGTGTCAGATGGTCAAAGTACTAATACAGCAAATTGCTGGAAAAATGCTAAGTACAATACATCATTGATTCTGTATTATTTGCGATACATTTCTCATTTATGGTGTCATGTCTGACTATTGCTACAGCTTTGATCATAGAGGGACCTGGCAAAGGACCATTCTAACTGTGCTTTGGATCATTCTTTCTGTGAGCAGCCTCAGCGTGGTCAATATCTCCCTGTGCAGGTTGCCTGTTTGCCACATGTTATCCTTATACATACAGACATATGTACACGCCGATTAGTAAGTTAATTTAACACAAGAATTTGATGGTGAGACAGAGGACCCCAAGAGAAAAGTTCTTTCCTGTTGAGATAAAGCAGTTACTCTGTTAGCTTAAGCCAGCAGAGCCTTTTTTTACGTTACCCAGAATTGCTTAGACTGAGATTTTCTGAACATCTATGCATTTGAAAAAGACTAAACTATTTGAAAGGAGCTATTAGCATGCATGCTTTAACTTCACTTCTTTTTCATGTTTGGCTCTTACAGAAAAATACCAGATTTTGATATGAACATCTGTTTCATGTTTTTCTAAATGTGAGCTTAGTATGAAAATTAACCCCTGAATTTTTGGTTTCAGCAGCCTTCTAGCCCTTCAGGAGCCTTGCCTTTCTAGTATTGCTAGGAACTCAGCTTAGCCTATGGCTGCTTTTTCTTCTGGAAATAACTTGGCCACCACTGGGCATGTTCAAATGTTTAACGACCTTATTTTTCAATTACCATTAGTAATTTGTACCTAAGTCACTATTAGTAGTTGTCATTTCTTTTAACTGAGGCACTCCAAGAGAAGAAACTCAGCTCTCAGTCTCATGCCACCTCATTTAACTTATATCCCAAGAAAATACAGAGAAATAACAATCATATTTGCTCCTTCCAGAAATGTGTTTAGTTACCAGCAGGCCCAGCAGATGTTTAGCAATTGTGAAACCACACTACAGAGCACATGTCTGAGCTGGATTTAGTGGGCAGTTTCTTCTCCCCCATCTGAGGATGAAGGCATTAGACATTATCATATTTTCATCTACCAAAATAAAGGCAATTTTCTTTCCTGTCATGTTGCTTTAGGATACCTTGGTTAAGGGTAGTGACAATTAAAATGTCCCCAAACACAGGAGTTTCTTTCAGTGGGGGGGAGCACCCAAAATGCCAGAGGATGTTCTATGTTACCCAAACTTGCAAACCAACAAAACTGGACCTTTGGTACCTCCTGCTCCAGGCTGGCTTGGGAATCACTCAAATGTGTTTTCTTTTTGACAGATTGGCAGTTCCTATTCAGAGTTAAACAGGGCTATACAAGGGGGAAGAAGACAACTAAATAAGGGGAAAATATTTGATGCATTTTAAACTCTTCAGAATGTTTGACCTTGACTTGGGTGAGTTTCAGATACAATTTGTCTCTCACCAGTTTAGCTATCTGTGATCATAAGAAGGTTCTGTTTCAGCTTATGGAAACTGTAGGTATTTTATTCTGTTACTATATGAATAAACATTTTCACCAAAGTGAGATAGTTTTGCACACATTTGCACTGAGAACTTAAAAACTCCAGTAATAACATCGTTCCAAGTTGATGAGGCACTGTTAATTTATGCTTCAAATGAACAGATGATGTATAGGGTTTGCTTTTAATACCTGTTCATTTTTTTACATACTACTATTGTATTTCTGAGGCCATCAGTGACATCCAGTGGCCAACTAGATTAAGCCTAGACATGTTTTATAGACATCTGCCTACTGCTTTCCTTAGTAAAAGATCAATAAAATGTTAACCATGCAGTTGACTTCTTTAGCTTAATTCTCTCACAGGTGTGATGAGAATGTCCCTGGAAAAGAGCTCTCAGGGTCAGATGCTCACTCTGTTCCCTCCTTTTGAGATAGTGAAACCCAGATTTCCATGAGAGGCACAAGGATGTGATTTGGACTGTTTTCTCTGCCAATCCCAGTCAAAACCAAAGCTGCAGTCTCTCAGGATTCAGGTTGGTGCACAACTATAACTAGATTTCTTGTTCTTGAAGCAGGCAGATATGAATCTCAATATAAGTGTGTCCTATCCTCTCTGTTTAATTAATAAGATTTCATTTTTACTGATTTTAAATGAACAACTCTAAAAGCAGCTGATAGTAAAGGCAAAGGAAATACAAGCATTTATTCAGCCCATGTCATACATCTGAAGAAGAATCAAGTGTGAAACACTGTGGAAGAGGTAAAGCTTTGCACTACAAAAATATTAATCATAGTGTTTCTAACAGAAATTTAAAAATAAAATTAGGTGTGATTACAAATTTCCAACACTGAATTTTAGTGAGTGACCATGTTATTAACTCAGTTAATAGCCTTCATTAGTCAAAAAAGTGTTGTTCTGGTGGTTGATGATGCTCAGCTCCTTCAGCATTGCCAGCAGGGCAGCACAGGGGACTGTGTCTGGCACTGGCAGCACAGCCCTCACCATGAGTGGTGAAAGCACATGTCCACCTCCTGACACCTCCTTCTCCTGTCCATCTCTGGGGGGCATGCAGGGCACTGAGTTCAGGTGAGTTGTCTCATCCCCAGGTAAGTATGCCATGTGTGGTGAAAGTGAATGGGGGTATTTGCCCTCACCTTGTTAGCCCATGCAAAGTACAGACCCATTACATATACCCCATAGAAAGGGCATGAAAGGAATAGAAGTGAAGGACCAAAACTTCTGGTGTGCAGTTCCTGGGGCACTGGGAGTTCAGTTGCTGATTCAGCACTACAAAGCACAGACAATAGCACCATAGTTGCTTCCATCACGTTCCAACACCAGTAGTAGTCATTGTGCTACTAACACGGCTGTTTTGTGGTGCCCCTCATCTTTTACTAGATAGTCAATTTTCCTGTGACCTGTTTCAATAAATTATTATGTCTGCACTTTGCAAAAAATTGAGGAGCTAAATGCAACGCTCTGGAACAGGACATTCATGCCAGCTATTACCATTGTCATATTTGTGACTTATTTTCCCCCCATTATCCTTTCCCCGTAGCTGGCACAAACTAAAGAAACAGAGTTGCTTATGAAAAATAGTTGCGGTCACCAGAAACAAGAAGAAAAAATAATAAATTCCAGAACTGTAGTTTAGAATAAAGTGGCTCACTTCTGGGAAACATAATATAAGTATGAAGTAGCAGTGAACAAAAACTAAATGTCTGTTGTTCATTAGTCCACCAGCTAATGAATTAACAATACTTCATGGATTAGGGCATGCAAACATGGAATCTGTGCTCATCTATACTACTGACAAGGGGGAAAAGCATCAATGAAACTGAAACATATTCCCCATTTAAACTGATGCTGTCAGAGCTTTGTTTATAGTACTTTACATTCTTTTAAGTACATAAATAATATTCATTGAAGTGGTCAAGAAGGCCAAAACCAAATCCACAGTTTCATCAGCTTACATGTTTGAAGTGCACTAAATAGACTTTAATTTACAAAGTAATGGATGTTTACTAAGTTTTCTTGATTCTTGCCAAGAACAGGATGACTTACAGGGCAGATAGTCAGAGCAAATATGCCACCTTCTCTCTGTAGGCAGAAATTTTTTATCATGTCTTCATGCAATCACAGTTATCCTTCTACCACTACTTTTTCCACAGTAGCCAGCAGGCACTTAAATGACAGCTTTGTGCACGTGGCTGCCAGGGAGCAATGGTGAGGGAAGCAAATACATACATTTAAATACTTATAGATAATTCATGTGTTATATATATATATATATAATATCTATTATATGCTAT
>NW_008692155.1:0-936 GCF_000695815.1 Acanthisitta chloris
CTCTGTTTGTTATTTGATCACCTAATGAAAAGATCGATGGCAGCCTGTTTATCTGGGTGATAGTGTCAACAGATTAAAGGGGCAGCAATCAGATGTTTCCCAGCCGGGCTGGGAGTAACCGCAATCCAGATGGAGAATAAACCCGCTCAAGTTGCGCTGGTCTGGGCAAGGGGGGTTGTGCGGCAGGAAGGAATTTTCTCCCTTCGCCTGGCTAGAAGAGCTTGGTGACTTTCATCCGCTCCGTGCTGAGGGAAAGCGATTTTTAAACGTGGGTTTTAGAAAAAGCCGATGGGTGAAGGGCCGGTGAAGTTTGCGGGAGACCCGAGGTAAAACGCGTCTGCGACGTCCTGTGGCTGTGCAGGAGCCTATTGCGGGGGTCCGGGATGGAGGCATTCATCAATAAAAGTAGAAGCCTCATGCCTCAGCTGACAAGGGTAAAACAGTTCAGGCGACGAGAGGCATTTCCTCTACCCGACAAATTACAAGGACACTTTTAAAACGGTCACAACTCACATTTAATTGGGAAACGCGCTTTGATTCCTTTTTTTTTTTTTCCTCTACGGATCTGGAATGGGTAAAGGACACGGTTCTGGGGACTTGGGGACTTAAAAAAGGGGACTTAATTTTCCCTCTGTCTCACCAGACAGTACTTTTCCCAGGCCAGGATCCAGGCTGGATCTGAACGTGGCAGTGTTTTGGGAGGATTTGAGGGCTGGTTTCGGTCCTGTTGCTTTTTCCCCCTTTCTGTGTCTCTCTTCTCCACTCCCATTTCCTTCCTCGTGTAACCCAACAATCTCTTCTCTGTAGTCCTCTTGTCCCCTCCGGAAAGAAAAAGTTCTTCTGGAGATTAGTGGTGACAACATTTACGCTCTGTTTGTGCTGGGGAGGGAGGTGAGGTGAGGGGGTTAGAGTATAAGATAAAACTAAATTGATATT
>NW_008692156.1:0-261 GCF_000695815.1 Acanthisitta chloris
CGCGCGTCCAGAGCATCTTCAAGGACGAGGACACGGCCAATTTGGTCTTGGAGATGGTCAGCGAGGAGCTGGTGTGGTCACCAGAGCAGGGTAAGGGGCTTGGGGGGGAGTTGGGTTAATTCCCTTCTTCCTCCTCCCTTCTCTCTCTCCCTCCTCCCTTCTCCCTCTCCCTTCTCCCTTCTGCTTCTCCCTTCTCCCTTCCACCTTCCCTTTTCCTTTCTTCTTTTTTTTTTCCCTTCTCCTTTTTCCTTTCCCTTCTCC
>NW_008692157.1:0-660 GCF_000695815.1 Acanthisitta chloris
TCCTGCTGTGGCTCAAGGTCCCTGTCTGTCTATCCCAATCCTTCTCCCACCAGGCTCAGTGTCCCCTTCCTTGCATTCCCCATCCCTGCCATGCCCAGGTTCAATGTCTCCATCTCTCCATCCTCACCTCTTCCCTGCCAGATTCAGCATCCACATCTCCACGTCCCAATCCCCACACCCCTGAGCTCAGCCCCAGTTGTGCAGCCTCCTTGGAGGCTCCTTGGATGTGCTCCAGGAGATTCTCAGCATCCACAGGGATCCTGTCACCCCTAGCATCTCTTTCTGCAGAGGGAAAGGGACCCAGCTCCACCCCACAGTGGCTCATCCAGCCTCTGCCCTGGGTGAGGCAGAGGCTGAGGGGTTGGAGGGTCTCGAGGAGGCAGATCTGTGCAGGTGGGAGGGACTGAGGTTTGCTCCCGCTCTCTCCCAGCCCCGTGTGGCCTCTGGAGCAGGAGCCCAGCAAGGATAAACTTTCCTCCACCGCCAAGTGCCAGGAGTTGGGAATCGCCCTATTTGGCGTAGTCAGCAGGTCCTGTCGGGCTGCCATCCCCCAGCTCAGGGCAGAGGAATCCGCAGGAAGCCAGGGCAGTGGCACAGCAAAATCTGCAGGGGATGCTGAGCTGGGGGGACGCGGGGCTGTCCTGGGTGGCACCGGGCTGT
>NW_008692158.1:0-281 GCF_000695815.1 Acanthisitta chloris
TCCAACTCAGTTGATTCTATGATTCTCCCCTCCCCCATGCTACAGATGGGAAAGTTCTCTGAGATGGGTGGGGATTAGATTTGTCCTCAAGTTCCTGACTGTTAATTATACCACAGTATTAACAAATTGAAAAGTCTCCCCATTAGAAACATGCAGAAAGATCCTAAGTAACATTGTTAACAGAATAACTGCAATGCTGAATGTGAACAAACATGTTTTCACTTGGAGCAGGAAGCAATGGGGTGGGAATAACTCACCACACTGCTCTGTGTGGGTGGCAT
>NW_008692158.1:313-10231 GCF_000695815.1 Acanthisitta chloris
CCATGAGTCATGCAAGCTAAGCCCAACAGCAGCTCAACCTCATTGTAAAGGACACTACAGTTGCATCATTTTAGCCGGAGGGGAGTGATATGTGCATAGGTTTTACATGGAGATTTTTCTATTCAGGGTATTTTGTTGCTGTGACAGATTTTATGTAATTGAGGATGTCTGGTGACAGGGAACCAGGACAGGTTTGGGCTGTGCATTTTTGCATTAATATATGTTAATTACCCTATACTATATTTATGTGTTTTGTAATTAAATAACAGGAATATCAGTTCTGCTAGAATGACTATAGACTCTTTCAATTTTATCCTGAGTGAAATATACATGCAATATAGACACCCCTTATCACACAGAACTGGTGTGGAAATGGTACATAGCTGCATAGATATACTGTGCCTCTCTCTGCACAGCCTGTTGTATCCTACATTATGTATGAAAGTGCTACCTCCTTAGTAGCTGTTCTAGAGTTACCTTTCTGTGCCCTGAAATACTGGTAGAAAGAAGTGTTAACGCCTTTGATTTACAGATGCATAAAATTGGATTTTACATGTGCTTGGTGGTTCTTCAAGATGAATACAGAGGAGCAGCACTAAAGTACAGGAGCTAAGTCATCTGGCTGCTGAGCAGGTAAAGGAGACAGACAGTGCCAGAGCAGTTGTGTGGTTGTGATATGGGTGGGTTCCAAAACTCTAGGAGAAGAAGGGAAATTTCTCCCTATATGGAGGGCGATTCTGCCTCGTGGCCACCAGCAGCGTCCCCCACCTCTGTTTTCCAGATGAGCTGAAGGAGTGTCTTGCGACTCGCATGTGAGATGCTGTGAGAGTTGTCTTCCACTGGGAAGGGTGAGTTGGACACCCTTGAGTTGCGACTAGGACATTACTCTTCAGCCTTTCCTATGTTAAGAACTGTATTTTTAGAATATATATTTTTTGTTAATTTTTGCTATGGAGAAAAGGCTAAATATGTATACTACGGATGTAGTAATGTGATCCCAGTGGCCAACAGAATTAGCTTTGCTGCTGCTGTAAAGTCCTAATTCAGATTCTTAGTGATGCCCATGGAAGTCCAAACTTCTTACTTATTGTGGAAAATAAGAACAAAATGAGCAAAACAACAACTGAAACATCTTCTAAAGGGCTTAGATGAGTTATTCTGTGTTCTGAAATAAGATCATTTACTGGGGAACTCTAATACTGAAACAATAAAGCACTGAATAGGGTTAAGTATGCTCCTAGTTATCACTTCCAGAATCAGAGTTATTTTATGGGAGGGTAGTCTGACCTAAAAAGTCAGCAATTAAGGTCCTGTTTAGGACATTGTACAAATAGAAAACCTCCCTGGCCTTTAGACTTTTGCGCCTTTCTACTCCTCTGTATCTAATATTCAGGATTAATGACTGGCAGTTCCATACACAAATTTTGGTAAATTTCTTGGTGCTGAGGAACATTGCTGAGAGCAGTATTCAAGTGTGTTTTTGTGAGTAGCTGCTGAAAGGAAAGTCTGTTGCATAGCACCTAGATGTTAAAGAAATGTAGGCCTAGCACTCTCATATATCTGTTATAAAGGTAAATGCAGGGGTGACTAACAAATACTTCACAATGAATAAACACAACAACTTCATAGTATGTCCATATGTTCAGCTACCCACTAGACCCTTTGAGAGGGGCATAAAGCAAATACATACTTGCATGCTGATGCACCCATGTGGAGACTCACTTCACTGTTCCTGTAGTCTGTGTGATCATATTATTCTATTCAAATGAGGTCTAAAATAGTGCAAAAATCACTGGGGCCCTGTACCTCATACACTCTGCACAAGTGCAGTCCAGAAACTGCCTCTTTCTCCTACCTTTAGTCACCTGGGCTTAGCAGTGAAGAACACACAAGACTTTGTAAGAAATCAATGAACAGACCTTAACCAGATATGATCTCTTTAACTTCATCTCAGCAGATAGAATATGGGCGTAATATGATAGGAATACAGAGATTTCAAAAGTATTCATTGGGAATTATTAGAAAGAGAGTTATGCAGATTGTTTTGATCATACATTATTTGTCAGAAATGAGCTTTTGAGAACACTAAAATGGTTCATCATCTCTATTTGTTCGAGCTTAAAAATGAACCAAGCTCAGAAACCCAAACCATGGAAAAATATCAAAAATATTTTAAACAATAATTTGCCAGTTAAGTAAAAGCATAAAAGAAAAACTGTATTAATCGCACAAAAATATTTTTTTTGTTTGTCCTGAAAATAAAAAATGTGCAGAAAAATATTCAGGTCATTCTGAATACAACAGTGGTAAGCTATGGTTAGGCTAAGTGACTGATCTACTGAGCCAGAGCTCAGCAATGAATTAAACATTTGTGATAATATAGCAGTCAATTATTAATTTTAATGAATAAGGTAACCTTAATATACTAGGGGATACTGTGGCTAGAGGGAAACTTTACAAAGGCACTTCCCAAACAGTGTCGCAGCCATCAGTGAAGAAGAAAACTGACCTAACTTATGCCAGACAATTTGACTACAGCTGGAGCAACACAAAACTTCAGTCTAAAATATTTTCTTATATTTAAAATGTGTCAGGTGACTAAATGTAACTGGTTGTGGCATCTAACCACAAACATGCAAAGATCTGTTTGCTAGCAATTCATCTCTCCCCACCACTGAAGGGCACCTGAGTGAAGAAGCTGTGTTAGAAGTTCTACAGAAATGTATAGATTATATGCAGTGGTGTACCAAATACATTGTTTCTAAACTTGCTGGACTCCACAGGAACAGTTCTTATTTCATAGAAAAGCCTGTAAGGGTCTGAAACTTCATTAGCATGATGCACCGAATTTGAAGGAGTTAAGGGCAGAGTCAATGACAGGAAAGAGCACTAGGACTGTCAGCACATGGAAGGGAGAAGGAAGGGAACATTTAAGATTCATCTGGAACAGCAGATCCAGTGCAGACATCACTTCCTTGCAGCAGGAGTCAGAAGGGAAAAACAAAACAGTATTGTAGACAAGAAACCAGGAACTGGGATAACTCCAGAAAGATGGAAAGACTTCTTCCCCAAATTTATCCCCACTGCCAAGAAAAAGGCAGCTTCCAAAGTGCTTATTTGATTTGAATAGAGACTTCGTAAGTGGATCAGAAGCCAGGGATAGTAAATTGTAATCACAAGCTCATGAGCAGAGAATGCCCCATTGCTGCTATTCTGGCTTCTGGTCCTTCCCCACAGCTAGGTTCTTGCCTGCAAATGGGTCCTGTAGGTAGGTCTTGTGGGCTGCTCCTTCGGCTTGCCTGCATATTGGGTTCTGTAGGCAGGTCCTTCTGCCTGCCTGCAGTCTGGGTCCTGTGGGTAGCTTCTGCTGTTTGCCTGTGGGAAACAGTCTGGTTTTTGTTGTTTTGGTTTTTTTGGCTTTTTTTTTTTTTTATTAACCAGGCAAATCCCTTTTACTTCTATCCTGACCTTCCCCAGCCAGGGTTGAAAGACACCACAATCACACCCAAACAGAGCAAACTAAACTAAGGCAGATCTGATAGAATGTGTGACAATTACCCAAACTGATAAAGTGTCAAACAAGTCCAAAAACAAGCAACTGGAAGCAGACGATGTATAGTTTTCAGAGCTTTAGCTGTTTTATTGTCTTTGTGGGGCAAATATTTCCTCTAAGGCTATGTAACTGATACAGACAAGCCCCTCCTTACATAATTCTGCTGAGCTGCAAAAGTTGAGCTGTCTGGCTGCTTGGTAATGTCTTCAGTAGATTAAAAACTGGATATGTGTGTGTGTGTGAGAGGCAATAACCACAAATACAAAAGGAATTTTGAAAAAAGTTTTCATAATTTTCTGGCCTGTTTGCACACTTACTTATTCTGTAATGAAGTTAACTAAACAAACAAAAAAAGTAAATCTCTACCTTCTATGAATCTTTGGGCATTCCCAGCCAAAGGAATACAGCGAGCTCCTTTTCCACCACAGAGGACCACTCATCTATCATGACTGAGTGCTTCTGAAATCTTGTTCATTTATTTCAGACGTGGCATCAAATTGAGTCAAAATATGCGGATGTTACGCCACAACATGATGCTTCGACATCACTGTGCACTGCTGCAACATTGAGACAAAATGATGCCAATTTGTGGCAAATGATGCCAATGTGTGGTCCCATGGAGGAGAGGGGAGTGTGAAGAGTGGTATCCTACTGTCTCCTAAATTTAGCTGTCAGACAGTCTGGAATGCCTACAGTGGTATGAATAAAAAAATTGACTATGCTGACGCTTACAATTTATTGTCAGCACTTACAGTCAGTTCCATGTCTTCCTCATCTTTTTCTTTCACTGGCTTCTCTGGCTCCTCTGGCTCCTTTTCTTGAAGATGGATCTCACTGGCCTGGGACATGTAGGGCATATCATCTTTGTTCTTGAACTCCAAGCTGAGGATTGAAGGAGGAAGTAGAATTCCTAGAATTACCTAAAGCAATAATAATGATAATAATAATAATCATCACAGAAAACAGATTGCAGTCATAATGGTTTCTTAGTATCAAATGGAACAACTCCCTCAGGACATTTAGGAAAAGAAAGATATGTGTGTATGTGAGTTTCTATGACAATAGTGTATTTTTCTTTTGGGGTAATGTTATTAGAGTAGTGAAGAAAAGCATGTAGCTTCTATTAATGTTGCTGTGAATGCTCTTGAATATTTTTTCTGTTTGTTCATCAGATGTGCATTGCTACATGTCAAAACATATTTACAAAATATTATGAGGTGAATGATATGTGGGATCATGTGGATGTTCAGACCTCAGATATAAAATTTCTGCATCTTGCATAATAGAAAATACCAATGTAAATGACACACAAGCAATATTAATTTCTAGATAGAGGGTTAATAGGTTTCAGGCTCTCTGTGCCCATGCTTAATGTACACAGGTAATCAAAGTCTAAGTGTGTGTATCTGAGGAGATAAGGCATAGCCAGCAACAGCAAATGCTGGTGTGCTTAGGTATTGTGTCCACTTATATTTTGCTTTAGTAATCAGGCAGCTATGTAAAGATCATGTTAATGCCAACTATTTTTTTCCTGCCTTCCTTCTCTTATGTTGTGGGAGCATAAAACCCACTAGAATAACCTTGTGTGGATATATAAGTAATGAACAGTGCTTAGTAGAAATCATTAGTAGAACTGAATAGATATCATAATAATAGAAGTAGCCTGTCTGTATTCACAAGCACAGGAACTTTTCCTGGTCACACTGTAACCTCGTGGAAAATGGTTTTGTTATAAATGTCTCTAAATGGCACTGAAACCAGATAGTTTGCTTGTTAGCAGGGCAGGGAGGGTGACTGCTGTGCTCTTTGTACTGACAGACAGCCTGAGTGTTGTTGAAACCATTCAAAGCATACAATTAGGAGCAGTTAGCATCTATGAATGCTGTTCCCAGAGTCAGGACAGCCGATCACCAGGCTTCCTACACTACTCCTGCACTCAGCTTGTTGCAAAAGGGTGTGTCCAGGAAGAGGAAGTTATAGCCAGACCTGCCTTCACAGAGAGGCTATTTTTAAGAACATGCAGGATTAACAATTGCCTCTACCCCTCCCGTTGGTGCTATACACCCCCCGGCAAACAAAAACAATTACATTTGGTCTTCCTACCATTTGTCAGTTGTGACAGGAGAAAATTGTTCATGGGAAATACACTATAACTCATGCTTGCAAATGTATTTCTTTGCCATGCTGACTGTTGCTCATGTACCTTGTAGCCTACTATAGCTTTAAACAGGCCCTGCTAATGAGCTTCAGTGAAATAAAACACAGACTAGAAACTGAGTAAAAGATCCTCGTGAAGCCCTGACACTCCAGGAAAGGAAACAGAGCCTGTTACCTTCAGATATTCATTACAAAAGAAACGGGTATTTTGTGGCTT
This sequence comes from Acanthisitta chloris, assembly GCF_000695815.1. Classification (NCBI taxonomy): domain Eukaryota; kingdom Metazoa; phylum Chordata; class Aves; order Passeriformes; family Acanthisittidae; genus Acanthisitta; species Acanthisitta chloris. The sequence goes on from NW_008692158.1 coordinate 6,241, forward strand.
AAAAGGTGCATGCTGAAAAGGGGAATGCATATAGTGAAAAACAAGTTGTTGCACTGTTATCTGCAAAGCCAAACAGTGAACAAAGCAGCTGTCCTGAATGGCAATGGGCCTGTGAGCTAAGTCAGAAAATATGTAGTAAAAATGCCTCCAAATCTGAGAATGTTTTCTGTCTCTAGCAGAACATATATGCACAGGTCCTCCAGGGGGATGATGAGAATGCTATCAGCCACTTGTTCTCATTCTTCACTGTCACTCCAGACCCAGTATAATAGTGATACATATACTCATAAGCATTCTTGCCATTACTGAGGATAGCAAAACAACTAAGCAATTATCATTTTTCATACACACAGTTAGTGCAGGAGAGAGAATCCCTTCACTGAAAATATTTCTCAGAGATCTGGGAAGAAGATGCAATTCCTGGTTATGTTCTAATGGATGAGTACTTTGGTGAAGGTGAAACGTATCAACCAATGGACACAAATTCCTCTCCCAGAATTCACCCTGCCCTCTTAGTAGTTTTGCCAACTGTGGAAGTCAAACTTAAAAAATGGATGATCCTCTAGATCCTCTAAGGTAGCTCCTTCAGGTCAGTCATTATGAAGACTGGCAAAGGATTACAAAAAATTTGTGCTGCTTGCTTTGGCCTGTTTTGGGAAAGGTCAGTACCTTTCACTAGCGGTTAGTTCACCTACACGTCCTTTCTTATTTAGCTCTAAAACCCTTAGTTAACTCCTCAAGTATACAAGCAGGGTGACATACTAACCTCCTGGTTCAATTCTTTTTCTGATAACTGATGCCAGAAGGGGCTTTGAGAAAGAGAATGAAAAAACTAAGTATGGTGCTTTGAACTTAGGTTTGTGATAATCCTGCCACTGAAAAACTGAACACAGAAAGAATATACTCTGCTTAATATCACTGCAAATAAGCACCTGAAATACAGTTGAGACAGTCACCACTGATTTGTTGTGAGGTCCTCTCACCTTCTATTAGAACCCTTCAGATGTTAATTTCGTTTTAAAACAGCACTGACCTTTAGGCCAGAATTTTTGCGCATCCGCAGACGACCCATCCACATGTCTGTGAGCAGCATTTGGCTGCAAGTGTGAGCAATGAAATCCCTGTGCTTGGCTGCCACTGCAAGCTGCAGGCACGTGGCGTTGCTCCAGTTCTTCAACTCATAGGTCAGCAGTTTCATTGCCAGTTGCTCATCCTGCTTGTACGACTGGTCCAACAGCTCTACCGCCAACTGGCCGAAGTCCCTGCAACAGAGGGATATCCGTTCATTCCTGTTAGCCCACATAGCCTGCTGCCGAAAACACCTCTGCAACTGACAGCTGCTGCAAGGGGAGCACCACCTTCCATCACACAAATTGTCATGAGGACTGTACACATGAAAATCCACATTTTCAAATGGCAGTGCCTAATGTCAGGCATATAAATAAGTGCACTGACTTAGCAGTGATGAGCACTCACACCTACCAGTTGTCTGCTCCCACCTCCCTGACATTTTCTAGCTGAAATCCTCTGGTAATCTGCAGCTTAAAGGATTGCTTCTGTGCTGTTTGCCCACACCTTCATGGTCAAGACTCCTGGAAAAAGGAGTGTCCAATACTTTTTTTAAATTCTCTGCCTCTGACTTTTAACATCAGGAAATATTCTTATGGAATATAGTATGTTGCCTTGCACACCTAAGCATGAGCTTTGCCCAGATAGTATGTTCATAAGGATTACAGCAACTGCTCTGTTTGGTAGGAACAGTGTCTTGAAAAAGCACAGAGAATTGTTGCAGCCTGACTTTTGAGGCCTCAGGGTGAACATAGAAACAATATAGATATTTCATTTCCTTCTTGACACTTTCTCATTTCAGAAGTTGTACTGCTAGCAACTTTGCTATTCTGGCAGATTATTTAAAGGCCATTTAGATTTTCTCTAAAGGCACTGCATTTTCCCTAAAACTTAGAAATGAAAGCAAGATACAGATAAGAAAACTTTAGACAGTTCAGCACCTCTTTTCCTTCATCTTTTTTCTTTTCTTCCCCCTCTTAGGAAAGTGTACACGAAAGGAAATTCACCTGGAATTATGGTTCAGCTCTTGGGATATGTCATCCACCATGTCGTTTTCTGATGCTTCATGGGCCATGGCTTTGCAGAGCTTACAGGCCACCAGTGCTTTAGCCATAGCTTCTTCCCCATGCTGCCAAAAGAAGAGGGCCATCTTCTGACGTTTCATCAGCACAGCCCACACCATCAACTCATGGAATGGAAAGGGAAAGTGATTGATCTCAGGGTCATCCATATCAATATCAATTTCTTCTTCTTTTTTCTTTGCTGTTTTCCTCCCTCGTCGCAAAGGGACATCATCCTGTGAGAATAGTAGAGAATTTTTTTTACCAGTGAAGGAACTGAATCAATTTACACAGTTAACTGAAGTCAGTACCTGAGATGTCAAACACATTTTCTGCAGGCCAGCCCCTTCATCTTTTTTTGAACAAAATATTTAACAGAAGTAAATGATGGAAAAAGTATTGGTGCATGTGCTGTAATGAAGAAGTCAGCAACCCCATACATAAACACAGGGGAAAAGTGCCTTGGACTGTTGCTCTGAATTGTTCTTTCTCCCAAATAACACAGAGCACAATCACAGAATATCCAGAACCATTTTGGAAAAGTCACTATTAAAATAAAGCTAAGAGTTCCCTCCAAATATAACATCTGCTGTAATGCATCTGCCTCATTTCACCTCCCGAAAGTACATGCCAGGGAATGCCCTGGTCTGCTGAAGACTCCCGCCCTGCTTATTATTCTTGTGCTTTCTCTCTTTATCTTCTTAAAAGGAGAGTAATCTCCCTTCAATCCTATTCTGCTACTGTATCCTGTTGCATTAAATAAACAAACAAGAAAACACCACTATCTCCTTGAAGAATCAGGGTAGCCAAAATGCCACCAAAACTAATGTAACTTTGGCCTGTGTAGAGATTTCTGCATCATTCTATGCGTGTTTCATTTCTCCGAACATGTTTTGAAGTTATATAACTATCTGACTGAAATTCTGCTTGGCAGAGCCCTCTTTTACCTTGTGCATTAAATAAACAAACAAGAAAACACCACTATCTCCTTGAAGAATCAGGGTAGCCAAAATGCCACCAAAACTAATGTAACTTTGGCCTGTGTAGAGATTTCTGCATCATTCTATGCGTGTTTCATTTCTCCGAACATGTTTTGAAGTTATATAACTATCTGACTGAAATTCTGCTTGGCAGAGCCCTCTTTTACCTTGTCTTGTTACCTTTGTGTAAACAAGTTATCTGGATGAAAAATACAATTCATGCGTTCATTACAGTGAATGTAAACATTATTTTGATATAACATATATTTGTCAAAGCAGGAAAAGACATTAAGATTTATCATATGTTGCGTACCTCCATACCCAAGAGTTTCAGGGCTTTAGGCTGTAGAAAATAAGTTAGAAAAATGTTATTTCTCCTAGAAGAGTGATTAAAAATTGCAACTATATGTGTATACATATCTACATATGTACACATGCATGTAATGTGATATATAATATAGAATATAATGTAGATAATATATATGTAATGCAATGTAATAGACTAAAATATGCATACATACAACAATCAAATTATTACACATATATAGATATTTCAAGCTTGAGTTTGACCATATTTCACAAAAAAACAACAGAAGACATACATTTGGATTCAAATACAAATTACATCTGGTTAGGGGCTCTTCTAGTGGGTGAAAGATACGAATTGCTCATTAGGCATGAATGGATTTCTCTGGAGCACATCAGTGTTTTGGCCATTGCCCTGGCACACTTCTATTGACTGTTGTGGAGTTGCTCTGTGTGTTGGTTCAGTATCTGTGAGATCCCTACTAAAATGCCTTTCTTGGAGTGACTTGGGGAGGGAAGTCTCTTCCAGCAGCTGCTAATACTGTCTTCTCTTTCAAACATGAAGAATGAAAGTGT
>NW_008692158.1:10277-13411 GCF_000695815.1 Acanthisitta chloris
TAACCGTTTAACAGAGATGTTGCTGTTTATAGCCACTTATTACTACATTCAACACTGTATGTTGCTAGAATCTGAACTGAGACAGAACATTAAAATGTGATGTAAAAATAGATAAAGAAGGAACTACAAATCTTACTGGGAGGTGTTGAGCAGATTTTTGTTCATGCTGGATTGCGTCAGTGGCAACATGGACAATAAACAGCTTTTGTGTTTTAAAAAGGCAGTAAACTTGCTTTATATTCACAGTATTGTAATCTGTTGAACACGAAACCCACAAAAATATTGAATGGCCTTTTTGCCAGGAGCCCACTGACTGCTGGAGCCACATCCAACCAATAAAACCAGTTTTGAGTTACTGGTTTCTTTGCCCTGAAACCTTCAGACCACAATCAAGAAGATGAGCCGTGAGACAGGAAATACATCTAACAAAGCACAAGTTTTTTAAGGCTAACTCAGGCGTCCTATAGTATTATTAGTACAAGACTTTTAAAAGTTGTGAATCATAGAATCATAGAATCAACCTGGTTGGAAGAGACCTCAAAGATCATTGAGTCCAACCCTACTGCCATTACTAGACCATGGCAGTAAGTGCCACATGCGAATAATCATAATTACAGATTTTAAAGCCAGAGGAGACTGTTTCATGTGGTGGTCTCACCAGGGCAGCAGAATCAAATAATTTTTGAATTAAATTAATAGAAAACATAGCTTATATCAGTGGCTGACTCATGATGTGTTATGGTGAGATAACTGCTATGTACATAATGGAAATTAATCTGTAGACTGAATAGTGTGTGCATGTAGATCTCCTCAGTCTGGAACCATGTAAGAAGTTATGTTAATCCCTGTCAGTGGGTACAGTCATGTAGATGGCAAATAACTTGATCCTTACCCTCTTGGGCCCAAATAAATTGTGGTACAGTGTTCTGAAACGCTTTCGGGTGTAATTGCAGCGATATGCTCCTCCCATAAGGTACTCTATCACCAAACCAATATCAATCAGACTTATCCGATAATCAGGAGGCAAGTTTCCCTGCAATGAAAATAAGGATGGTGGAGAGGAAGAAATGCTTATTACTGGCATTGTTAAATACACTTTTTAATGATGTCAGAATAAAACAAATCAAATAGTTAAAACCAGGAATGCATTATTAGGTTGGTTAATTAATTCACCTTAAAGTAGATCCAATTGAAACCTGGATATTCTGTCTTGGAAAGAAGACAGTTAAATAAGTTAAATAAGGAGGTGAAGAATTTGTTGAAAGTAACAGAAGACAATGTCAGTACACAGCACTCATATACTTCAGCTGGGGAAACAAGGAACATGACTGCAGAACAAAAAGCACACTTGGAAGGCCAGGCACAGTTGCTGGACTCTTGTTCTGCAAGATCGCACCTTTTCTGCACCATCTGTCACCCACAACTTACCCTGGCATCTCACATCTCTGCCAGCATCTCTTTAGACTGCCTCATCTGAACTGTTAAGGCATGGTGAAGTGACATCATGCAGAATCATTTGTTCATATGGAACCAGCTCCTGCATGTGACCTTCCCATTCTGCAGTGTTTCCTTCCCATGTTCCAGGAAAGGAAGGACAGGAGACAAGACCAGTGTTACCAACTCTAAAGGACTTAGCCAGTGCATGAGCTACTATTATCGCTAGTTACTAGAGCCAATGAGAGTCTATCAGCATTTGTGCTTGGAGTTTTGTTGAATGAACACACATCTTTGATTAAATTGCACAGCAAGGATGAGGAAAGCATCAGTATGTGTGAAAGCTGTACCAAACAAAATATCTGTGGTTAATTATTTTGGGTTTTGTTTATGGAGAAAACTACCAGCCTAGCAATTTTTCTAGATTGTTCCTCCTTGAACTTCTTACATATTTTACTGAAAGCCCCTTTAAAACACATAATCTTGCTAATGAATTTCCAGCAGAGCTGTGGAGATTGTCTCCTAAGAGTTAAACTGTACTTGTGGCAAGGGTCATTAGCAGGATCCTGGAAAATATGCCTATATACTTGATCTTCCATTTATTTTTCTTTCTTATCCTCTGTAAAATATAATATATGTATAGCAAGTCTTCAGCATGTACCTTTTATTCTAAAGGGAAAAAGAATAACAAATGTGTCCACATCTTACTGTCCTCACTATGTGGACTTCCTTCACATATCTTCCTTCTCTTCACTGTCAAGACTGAAAATGGCACCACTAAGGTCATGAGTTTTCCAGTACTTGTGGCTTGCAAAGTTACAAAGAAATATTTAAGTAACAGACTGTTTCTTACTGCATATGAATCTGATTCTGCCTTTGAGTTAATTCAACATTTCCCTTCTCCAGTTGCAGTAAGCCCAATGGGACATCTACAGGCCAGAACAATTTCAGACTGGGTTGGACTCACAGACGTGCTGGTGAAGTGCTCTAGGGGGTCTCTGACCATGGAGGAACAAAAACCCAGCTTGGCCACACCTGCTCTTTGTTCCCCACCATGAAATTCCGGAAGGAAAAGTAAAATACTTTTTTGCACAGTCAACATTGCAGAATGACCAGAAATTTGTGTTAGCTTGAAAATTTTTCAGTGCACTATAATAAATTAATCTTATTTTCCATAATGGTAGACCGCATGGATTACAATTAGCATGTAGCTCTTTTTATGTGTTCATTAGAAAAAGGTTAATAATTCACACGGAGAAATTTTATGACTGTCATGTCTTGCTTGAAATATCTGTGTTTCTGGAGCAATCTGCCTGGCTTCTCTGCAGATGTGCTTAATAGATTCAGAGCCAAGAAACACTACTGGAGAGCAGATGGCAACTGGTTCTGCAGAAGAGATAAAATGGATGCAAAGATCCTCCTCCTTTCTCTTCTACTTCAGCCATGAAGTGCAATGCTTATTTCCTGCCCTGCTACCATGGTACAAACAGCACGCTGAAAAGGTTGAGACAGGAGAGAGGGCTGTGGTGCTGTGGTGTACCCTGCCTAGCAATGGGCTGGGATTCAAAGGAACAGAAAATAAAGCAAATTTAGTGGCAAAAGTTGAGCTGCCAACCATTTTTCCTGTCCTTTAACATATAATTTTGCAATCTTTCTAATCCTGGCTAATCTGATGGGCAGGGGAGTTACTATGGTTTGCA
>NW_008692158.1:13431-13777 GCF_000695815.1 Acanthisitta chloris
ATGCATATTAGCTAATTTGAACACAGTAATTTTTATACTGAACTGTTTAAATAAAAATGCTATCTAAAAATGAAAAATAAATACAAAAATTAAATGAAAAAATTAAATCATGCTAAGTTTGTTTTTTTGCCCCAAAATATTATTCTCTCTCTTGAATGCATAAGGCAACGACAGTTTTGCTAGAACAAGGATGAAGGTATTGGTAGAAATGAGAGTTGTAGCTCCAAGACAGGGTTGTAGTTCAACTCCTGCTGTCTTAGTGTCTTCATTAAAACTGAGTGCTTTGACATTATTAAGTGACAAAAAATATTTGAGCAATTAAGAAAACACAACAGGCATCAGGGTG
>NW_008692158.1:13805-17162 GCF_000695815.1 Acanthisitta chloris
AGTTCTGATTCCTGAATTTTCATAAAAGGATCTAGACAAAAAACTTTCAGTAGAGTCATTTTGATAAAAGATGCATCTAAACCTCCCAGATAATACTTTACTGAAGAGAAACCCCAAATGCACAGCAGAAATTCACATTTTGTAAACATACACATATGTATGGGTCTATGTTAACATACAGTTACTCTTCTAAAGTGAGAAGCCCTAGTAAAGCTAACTGGACTACCTTTGTGAGAGGAGTTACACATGCCAAAGCAGTTTCTGTATTAGCTGACAGCTTGAACTACTGTGGCCTGTAAATGAAACACAGTGGTACAAAGGGAATGTTGCAACAAGCTCTTCAGAGCTAATACATTATTCTTTTCCTGAAGAAACTTCAGCTGTAAGATGTAGCTAGTCAGTTATGGTATTTTTTTCATTTCAAGTGCATTCTTGTGTCAACAGGTACCAAGCCTCTGATTTTGCATGCTGAGTTAAAAATAATACTTCTGAATTTCTGTATAGTGCTAGTTAGCTCTCTGGAAATCCAGACATACAGTGGCAGTCCAAAACACAGTACTTTGGAAATGCAAATCACCCCAAAGTGGGATTGAGATATATTGATTATATACAACTTTTGGATTAAAAAAGGAAATCAATCTGTTAATTACTATCAACCTTCATCAGCTAGTTGAGGCAGGGAAGGAATTTTTTTCATTTTAAAAAGGTGACCTACACTTACAGACAGGGTGTCCAGCACAGTCACTGTCTGATTCTTCCTGCTTAAGTGTGTATAGTCTATGGAAGGGAGCCAGCCATGTATGCTAAATTCTGGACACTTGACAGGAAATGTCAAAAAGGCCACAATGTGAAAGTTGAGGGCAGATTTGTTGCTATATATAGTTATGTAGCTGAAAGGATTGAAAGCTGAGATGAACACAGTTGTCTCTAAGGCAGAGTCATTATGATGCACTTGGTCTTGTTAATATATGCAGTGTTTAAGAGTGCTTTGACAACTGAAAATTCTTTAAGACCCTGTCTCTAGGCCTTTACAATATGCTGCCCAAACTGTCTTCAGAGCACTATTTGGAAATCCAAAGAGAAAATATATTGTCATATTATGTGCTTGCACATGCACATCTGTGCATGTGTATGTGTGTCTGTAAGCTGCCACAAACAGGATGTGGTATTGAGACTTCTGTTGTTCTAATAATTTGTTTTATTAAGCAGGCAAGGTGGTCTTTCAAACAAAGCAAAACAAATAAACCCCCTCCTAATGATTAATACAGCTATATAGTACAATAGTAGTAAATTAAATACTGCTGTGTTTTTTAAACATCCATTTGCTATAAGCGAATCTACAGTGATGAAGATGTGAATAATTTTTTTTAGCATACAGCCTTTTAAATAGTGTAGGTTTTAAAACTGAGATGCCTGCATAAAAAATACAGTGTATTTCATTCCTTTAAGTGTTGTTTCAAGATGAATTTTTTTTAAAATTTATATTTTGTGATGCTGTAATTAAATCTGAGGGGTAAGGTATCTGCTATCAAAATGTATATAAACTCAAAAAAACAGCATCAGCAGTGTGATCTGTCTTTCATGCATGGTGGGCCATTTAACAGTCAAATAGTGATATGTCTGTTAAGAAGTTATTTCCAAGGATGTGTTTTCATCTAAACTGTTGTCAGATCTCCTGAATGGTTTATGGCTTGGCTGAGTGGTAAGGGATCTGCTTAGATGGCAGGGCTATGGTGATCTGTCACTTCTCCCTGTGAATCACAGTTGTTCCTTGTCACTGACAAAAAGAGAAATACAGCCACAGAGACGCAGTTTTCTGATGAATGTGCTAGAGACCTGCACCAAACTGTCTGTTTTTAAATCCCTCAGCTGTGTTCAGAAGAGTACACACTGACTCTATGTAGTTGGATAATGACCGAAGATTTTAGACATGGATAGAGGAAAGAAAGATGAATTTATGGAAAAGTCACTATCACGTAATGTTTAGAAATGACTGTGGATGTCATTAAATGTAGTATAAGTTTATTTAATGTCTATGAATATATGTCCATAAGTACTGATCTTGCCTATTTTGCTGCCTTTTTTTTTTTCAAGACTTCCTTTAAAAATATACCTTTGGTGGGAACTCAGAAAAAATAGATTGATATTATCTACAAATTGTATACAAATTACAATGCTTTTGAAGAAGGACTTGGGAAGGTGATCCTGAGTGAGAAGGAGCTTGAAAACGTATATATTTTAAAATATAAGAAAGATGATGCTTCTTTCAAATTCTTACAGTCACATAAATAACTGCATATTTAGTAAGAAAAAATATTCCGGCAAAATAGGCTTCAAGAGCAGTATCCAGTCCAAATGCATTCTAGTTTTACTTTGCTCCATTCAAGGGGATTTGTGCATAAGAATGCTTTCAATTTCTTATGTAGGCATTTCACACTTTCCAATGATCACTTAATATGCTATATATAATTGGACAATGGTGATGTCATGTAACACACTAACCGAAGAAAACCACTAGAACCTTCCTGAATATAACTGCTGATTATTCTGCAAAATTATTTAATAAAAGATGTTATATGACACATTACCACTCTTCTCCCCTAGCTGACTTCAATTCTGTTCAGCTGTCACTGACATAAGAAACCACTAAGGCCTGTGCTCTTACAATAAGAATCTCCTTTTCTTTTTCAGTCTTTTATCTAGTCCCATGTACGGAAATCTCCTCGCTCAAGTATGCTACCCTTGAGGTCTGTCTTACATAATGTGCAAGGTTGTAATCTGCACATGCTTTGGGAGAATATTCAAGCTGATGAGGTTAGTTGAAGACTCAATCTTCTTATACTTGATCCATATATTTAGAGGATAAGGGATTTTCATTAATTGCTGCTGCTGTAACACTTCTAATCCTGAACACATTGGTAAAGGTACTTGGTATCCCCTTTCTGCCACTATACCTTTCAGTGTTTCTGTCCTCCCTTTCTTAAGGATCTTTATAATTCAAGATGCTTGAAATTAACACGATAAGGGGCAGGGGAAAGTTGGGCTAAGTCCTTTTTTTATATTTCCACTGAGGATGATGGCTACACTGTACCACACAACACAGGATGAGAACCTGCTTCAAAAAACCAGGATCCAGTACAAAAATAAGGGCTATTTTACAGGCTTGGAAGTAACCTAATATCATAGAAACTAGCTTTGACAACAGTTGCAGGCACGGAAAAACAAAAATAACAGCATAAATCCATCCAGTATGTAAGCACCTACAATTATACAATGTTGTGGTTTAACCCCAGCCAGCGGCCAAGAACCACGCAGCTGCTCACACTCCCTTGTTCCCCTCTTTCCTCCCAACCTGGA
>NW_008692158.1:17302-18230 GCF_000695815.1 Acanthisitta chloris
TGAGCCTCCCCCCAGATCGGCCCTTCCTGCTTATATACTGGGCATGACGTGCCATGGTGGGCAATATCCCTTTGGCTAGTTCAGGTCATCTGTCCCAGCTATGCTCCCTCCCAGTTTCTTGTGTAGCTTCTCACTGGCAGAGCGTAAGACACAAGAAAGAAAATGTCCTTGATTTAGGATAAACGCAGCTTAGCAGAAACCAGAACATCAGTGTACTATCAACAGTATTCTCACTCTGAATCCAAAAACTGCACCACACTAGCTACTGAGAAAATTAACTCCATCCCGGCTAAAACCAGCACATACTAGCAGAAGCACTATTACTCAAGCATCTAAAACCACTGAGAAAGCAAGCCAAATAACTTGCTAATTGTGCTTTGTATGCAAAAAGTTCATACTTGGTGCATACAAACAGGACATTGTGTCCTGGCAGGGATAAGAGGAGACTCTGAATGAAAGCTCATGCAAAACAGAGATTGTATCTAGCAACAAAAAAGCAGTAATAACATTATTTTCAATATACTCTCTTTTCGGTGCTTACCTTTTTGACGTCCCTGACCAGATGATGCAGAGTGTTGGATGGGCCATGTCTCTGCAAAGGACAAATGAAGAAGAAAGAATAGTTTTGCATTTGTCCAAAGACCCACAAAATGTAAATGCTGAAATAACGTCTTCTTGCAAATGGTAGTTTAGACATTAGGCAGATTAGAGCACTTCAATTGTACAGTGTTCTCAGTTAACAAAAAAATACAAAAACAAAATAAATCACAAGAACATTATTTCACCTGACTTCTCTTTTGTACAAAACCCTTCCATAAGAAAGCCTCAAGAACTGCCATATTAAGTAAAAGCTAAGGTCCCATATGCCAGATTAGGCTCCTGGTTTATACAAAGCAGCAGCACAGCACAACATGCACAACATCTGGGA
>NW_008692158.1:18253-40321 GCF_000695815.1 Acanthisitta chloris
TCCTGCACTCAGGATCTCCACTTCCACCACTGGTGGCTCAGAGACGTCCTGAGCCTGACGTTTCATCTAGGTTGTTTAATCGGAGAGACAACAGCATGCATAGTCTGAATTTGTCCAATCTTCTTTTGACTCCACCTGACATTTTGCATCAGACTCCAATAGTTTCAATTGCATCTTATTATTATATCTTACTTTATTTTCCAGTTTATTACTGCTGCTGATATTTTAAGATACATTTATGAGCGGTCTTCTGGGCTGTAGCTGATGATGGATGAAACCACTGCACATGCACAGCATCAATGGCTTCATATGTGGATTGCTCTGCACCTGCCAGCATGTAATTTCATGTAACCCCATCTCTGAGCATGGTCAGACTTACCTGTGATTCTTCATATGCTGCTTCAGATTTACCTACTCTGAGTGATTCTAAATCACTTGCAAACATTGTCCCTTCAGTAGTTACCATTTTTCAGATCATAGCCAAACAGGCTGGACAGCAGTGATCCCAGGACAGGGTCCTGGATGACCTTGGTCATAATGTCTCTTTGTGGTGGAAACAGATGATATATTACTACTGTTTTCTATCATTCAAGTAGCTTTTAAATCACAAGTGCCCCTTATTGTCTATGCCATGACAGCTGTATTTCCCTAATAACCTTTGAGGTTGTCAAATACTGTCAAACTGGTTTTGCAAAAAAAGTTGGACCAAGTGCAACATCCTTATTCTCCTGCATGTTAACTGCAGAAATAGTAATAGATTTCTAAGCCTTAACATTTTCCTGTGGAAGCTAGGTAAACCCTTTGATGACATAAAATTGATCCCCTTGTCTACAACTGCTATATTTTATTCTATTTTTACAAATTTGCCGTAGCAGAAGTCAGATTCACTGGTGTAGTTTTAACAGGTCACTCTCAGGTCTCACGTTGAAATTTGGTAAATTTTAACTGGTCATGCAATTTCTTCGGTGCTAAGGCTACTATGATTGCATTAGGTCATATATCACTTAGGCATTTCAGTCTTTTGGAATTCTTGCCTGAAAAACTTTTTCTATAGCTCACAATAAATTTGTTCAAAAAGCCCTTCTTTTAGCTATAGAACTGAAGACTTTCCTCAAACTTACTACCTGTAAAGACTGGCTTTGGTACAAGGACTTCAACGCCTATTGCTATGCAAGAAAACTCATAAGCATTCTGTTCTTAATACACAGATGTTAGTTGAAAGGAAAAGTTTAAGCTGATCAAAGATCAGATGAGAACCTGTCTCAAAGGTGGCATGGATACCTGTTTCTTTATATTTTGCACAAATTTAATGAATCCTTTTCATATTTGATATTTTTGCAAGACTTAACTTCTGGTCACCATTAGTGTGAAGCATCTCTGGACAATAGCCTAGTGTGGTGGTTTATGATGGCAAGGGCTTTGAAAAGCACTGGCAGAAAGAAGACTTTCTGGGAAGAGCTATGCCCATATCACAACCCCTCTCCAACACAGAAAACTAGAAATCCTAAGAACTAGAGAATGCTTTTAAGAATTTTTTCCATATTACTTGAGAAATTTGAACTTCCTGTTTTTTCTCAGTAGGTAATAATGATGTGAATGCTGGAATGTGTTTTGCATTTGAGAAGTCAGAAGCAATTTGAACCTGTTCAGTTTTATATTCCTTTCAAGGACAAAACCAGAAAACTTGCAAACGGGCTTTTAAAAGGCAAAGTTATAATTTTTTGGAACACTCAGTGAGGGCATGAGGAGGTCCTTCACTGTAATGGAGATTGATTAATAGTTGCAAAATTTTCTGAAACTGTAAGGGTTTATACTCTCATATAACACCATCCTATGTGTCGCAACTTGCCAGTTACTGTCTTACAGCCAGTGCCACCTGCTTAAATCTCAGATCTGCCATACTGGAATTACAATGACAAAAAATCAGCTGGTATTGTGTAGGGCTTAATCCATGCCATTATAATACAAGTGGGAGCTACAACAATGAATACAGAGATAGAAAATTTGCCTTAGCTTGGCCCTACCGTATTGTATAATTCCTCTAGTCGGGAGATGGTGAGAAAACGATGCATGCTTACTCCATTTTCTATGAGTAATTTCACAAAATCCACTCTGTCCAGCACCAGTGCATCCAACATTGCTTGCTCAAGGGAGCCCACCTGCAAAGAAAGCACTGAATTGAAGCTGTTCCTGGGCATTGTAGGCTGTATCCAGCTGGTTTGGTCACTCGGGCACAAGTAGGGAACTCTCATGAAATTCTGAGGGTTACTCTGCTCTGCTTAAAATGGGATAACCACAGTTTTAGTCTATAATGGTTTCTCTGATTCAGGGCTGCATTTCAAAAATGACTGTCAAGAGTCCTAAGATAAAAATACTCTAGGAAATACATATTAGGACCAAGGAACTGGTGCGCAGAAAACTGGTGACCACACCTCCACCCTATTTAACATCTCACTACTATCTTTATTTCTTGTTTTTCTGTCAAACATTTTATTTACATTGGGTGTATTTGTTATTCACACACAGACTCACTGTAATTCTGCCTTTACTAGTGTTTTCCTCCGTTCATGGTGCGGAAACTCGGACACCCAGGAAACAGAAATAGCTTCACAATTTGAATTTCCTTGGAGGGCCAAATGCAAGAGGTCTTACACAAAGCCTCTCCTTTTTTACCTCTTGGTGGTCAGGAGGAGCTAGAATCATGAGAAATTATCTCACACTTCCAGCTTATAGCTTCCAGCATTTATGCAAATATTTGCTATGATGTGGTGATGCAAAGATAATGATAAGGACAGTTTAGTACCATTAAAATCCTTTGTGTTTTGATGCATACTTATGTTGAATATCAAAGGCAAAATAAATAGTCTTATTCACTCCACAACTGAAGAGGCAAGGATTTTTGAAAGTAGCTTTAAGGGCCATCAAGCTCCAGACACTACATTTAAAGCAAGGATATTTAAACAGAAGGTTTTCTTTTTGTTATATTTTTCCTTGGGGAGTTGTAATTTCTCATGTAATGACAGTGTATGAAATTTTAATGATGGTGATGAAACAAGTGTCACAGTAACGAGTGAAAATAAGGTGGGCTATAAGGAGATATAGGTAGAGATAAACTCCTTCTGGTTTTTTTTCTGGGTGAGTTCTATCACTGTAAAAACTGCAGCAGAATTTGGGAGTTGACTACCCCTCCTCTGCCCCACACAGCATACAATAATGTCTCTATTCATAGCCCTACCGCTCCTGCAGAGTAGCTCTACCTCTGGTGTTCCTTGGGAATGATCTTGGCCAAGGAGACTGGCACTGGAGCATAGAATGGGGCAGACATGAAGCACGAAGATAGATGCAGATCAGCACTGGGCACAGAACTAACACCAGCTGAGGTCTTGAGCCACAGCACATCCATGGTGACACTACTGATCAGCTCCTGTGGTGTACCTGACCTTCAGCATTTGTGCAGTGTATTTTTTACTTCAAATCATCATTCAAAAGCCAGTCAAATTCTGGGCTGCATCAACAGGAGTGTAGCCAGCAGGTCAAAAGAGATGATCCTCCCCCTCTACTCTTTTCTCATAAGACTCTCCACCTGGAATACTGTGTGCAGTTCTGGTGCCCTCAGTGTAGGAAGGACATGACACTATTGGAGCAAGTCAGGAGGAGGGTGACAAAGTTGATAAGAGGACTAGAGCATCTCCTCTGTGAAGACAGGCTGAGGACGTTGGAGCTGTTCAGCCTGGAGAAGAGAAGACTCTGTGGAGACCTCATAGCAACTTTTCAAAATTTGAAGAGGGCCTACAAGGGAGCCAGAGAGGGACTCTTTGTTAGGAACTGCAGTGATAGGACAAGGGGTAATGGACTCAGACTGAAGGAGGGGAAGTTTAGGTTAGATATTAGGAAAAATATTTTAAGGGTGGTGAGACACTGGAAGAAGTTGCCCAGGGAACTGGTGTCATCAGCCCTGGCGGTATTCAGAGCCAGGCTGGATGAGGCCTTGAGCAACCTGGTCTAGTGAGGAGGTGTCCCTGCACGTGGCAGGGGATTGTGACTAGATGATCTGTAAGGTCCATTCCAACCCCTAAAATTCTATGATTCTATGAAAAATGCAGTATTTGCATATAAAAGTTATTCCTTTAAGAGCAAAAAGAAGTTTTGCCTTTCCTTTAATTTACAACATAGCACTGAAACACGGCTGTATATAGACGTGTTTTTTTCAACTTGCAGAGTCATTGCTGGTAGTATAAACCTGATGCTTTCTGATTTTTCAAAGGTGTGGTTTCCCAGTGCTAAGGCATCACTAGATGTCACCATTTCCTTGGACAAGAGAGCACATTAACATCTCTGTAATCGTGCCTGCCTTCAGCAGCTGTGAATGGGAATCGTATATTTGGCTGGGAGCATGACCCAGTGTATTTTAAACCATGTTTAAACAGCTGCCACCAACCAATGGATTCAATGCTGTGTAGGGTTTAAAGCGTTTCCAGTAGAAGATGTGGTATGCATATACTGTACCGGCCACTGTTGCCCATAAATAAAGATCTGACTGCGGGCGATGTCTACTCTGTTCCAGGCTAGTGCTAGGCTCAGCTGGTCGGGAGCAGATGCATTAGCTCCTGTGCATACAGACAGGGGTGCAGCGAGGATAGAAGGAGAAAAGAGAAATAAGACATATTTTAGACTCATTATGCCACAGTAATTACTCTTTGTCAAAAGTCTCAGAGATTTCTATGTAATTTCTGCAACTGATACATTAAAACAAAACCAAACCTTTCATTGTCCCTGTAATAAAATACTGGTTCTCAAATTGTCTTATAAGCATTAATTATTTCCTCATATTCCCCTTCAAAAATACAGCAGATACAGGTGGGCTCAGAATGGGCTCAGAAGATCCAATTTGTGGTGAACTGGTTTCCCTCTTATCAGATAGGAAGCAAGAGCAGAAACCAGAAGGGATACTGACCCAGGTGCAGTAATACACACACACGCACACACATGCGCATGAGTACACACATACACACACACAACACACACACACATGTACCTCTAGTAATTATGAACAGATTAAACTCCTACAGATACCGCTAGTTTCAGTAGTTGTGCATTTTTGTATGTCTATGCATTCCAACATGATAAGAAGCATAGGAATTTCTCTACCTATTTGCATTGAGGGGTCTTGGTAGGACAAATTTCCTTTCACACATGCAATATTCACCTAAGAAAGCAATCTATACAGCTGGTGTCAAGGTATAGTATCTTCAAATAAAATAAGAAACTATGCAGATGATAAGATGGGTTTGGAGCTGTTTGTTTATGGAAGGGAGGGTACGTGTTTTCCCCATAGTTCTAATGGACACCGTGGGACATTCCTGCCCTGCTGTGCTTTTTCAATATTGCATAGTTCTCAGCTGATTTGTAGTAATAAAACAATATTTGTGCTCCAGTGTCACAGGGAGAACTGGCCAAATGAACTGATCAACCAAATAAATAAAAGACCTTTTATACTTTTAACTACATATCTGCATGCAGTGGTTAGGTGATTGTTTAAAGGCTTACTTTTTAAAGACCTCATACCTCCACTTTTTTTTTTCTTCATTAATTCTTATACTGATATCATGGAGTGAGGATAAATACAAGCTTTTCTTTACTTCAAAGCATTTCTGTCCCCATTTCACTACTATTCGAAAACACACACTGTTCCAATAGAAATGGGCTCTGAAATTCGAGACACAGAAAATATGGAGCTGGCTGCTGAAATTCTCTGTGAAGACCTAATGAAAGTCTTCATGAAGCTTAACCTATATTTTAATTTTATAACTCTCAACTTTGAACTCAGTTCACTGCTATGAAACATTCCCAAGTGCTTGTCAGTACCTACAGCAATTGTTGAGGAGATGGTGGACTATAGATCATATAGATCACATTCATACAGAAATGAATTCTCATAAAAAGGTAGGTGATACAGGAGCAGAAGAATTTAAAAAATGAAGAAGAAAAAAAAGTGAAAATATTTCTGTGACTTCTGTGACTAAAAAGTAACAGTAATGTCCCTTTGCATAAGACACAACTTCTCATTGTTATATACTACGACAAAGACAAAAGCTCTCGCAAAAGACATCATGGAGGTTACAAATGACATCTGAAACTTGGGTTTCTTACACAACATACAGCACCCAAAAATAGAAAATAATTGCCTCTGGGAAGGGCAAAAATGTTTCTACAGATTTATTTATAAAAACAGAAAAAATATTGTGGGTATGACAGTGTACTTTAAGTACAGAGAACAAATAATCTCCCCCTTTCCGAAGCAAACAACAGATCATCTCATTGGATCTTCTCCTTCCTGTGCATGTGCCTGCAGGAGAAGCAAAAGCTTTGGCAGGTGCTCAGGCAGGCTCTCTGGTGAGCCATAGAAGGGGCACACGTGTCGACTCTCAAACCAGGGGCAGCAATGGATGGTGATCCCACAGCTTAGCACCATTTTGCACATGTGATGAGGGAGCTCCACTTCCTGATATTCCTAAACTGACTGCAGTCTACAGGCTGGATAGCCAGGGGAGCTGCCTCTTTAGAAACTATTTTGGATCAAGAGTGGATCAAATGGATTTGGGGAGGGGAAGTGGGCTACTTACACTGCCCCCACTTGAGAAGGGGGTTAAGATAAGTCACAGAGGCTACAGGTGAGCAATTTTTGAGCCCTAGGAGGGACATTTCTTCCATTTGTGTCAAGTGACCTAGCAATCCTGGGCTTTTTTTGACCTTTAGGAAAGATCCAGCTGCTGGATGAACACAGGGCAGTTCATCAGAATTGTCTTCTTTGAGCATACTCATTGCTCCAAATACTGAGCAGAGGGGAAAGCAAGCCATGGTCCAAACTCTGTCCTTCCCACCTTGCTCCATGGTGTTTAAGGCTGCCAGCAGTTGCCAAGTTTTCCTGTGGGTGCACGTGCAGTCCAAGAGTTGACACTCTTCTCAATGCTTGTTGCCATAATGGTAGATTTCATTGTCTCACAGAGCAAGCACAGCAGACGTTTGGCAGCTGAAGGAAATGTATGGTTTCTTAAGGGGATAATAGTACTTTAGGTCCAAGCCAGTCCATCAGCTAGGATGTAGAGTGGGCAATACAGATCTGCATGCTGGGGCTCTGAGACATATGGTGGGACGGGTGCACCCAGAGTAAAGTTTCTTCCTGGAAAGCTCTTGTATCCTTCTCCTCTTTCCTGTCTTCACTATGGAGTTTTAAGGTGAATGTAGTCTACTGATGTTACTTAAGAGGACAAGGAAAATAAAAACTATTAAAATTCGTACAGAGCGGCACATGAGATGTGGCTGCCTTTTAATTGCTTTTATACCAGGATGGAACTGATGACCTTTGTTTCGGATGAAAAAAGAAAGTATTCAGGCTAATTTAGGTGGAACTCTACCCAGTATTAAGAAGCAATAATAATTCCACTCATAGAAGAACAGCTTCCTAGAAAAAAATGTGTGTTGGGCTTTCTTAAGATACTGTCTCCTTTCAGTCATTTCCTTGATTGCATTTGGTGCCATAGAGCATGGATTTCAGTCAGTAAGAAGAATCCAAAAAGTGATCTCTCTGAGGGCTCATGTCACTCATGAGTATCACTGTAATGTGCCCAAATCAAAGCCAAAGGATATTTGGGAGATAAAAAAATAAGGTAGAGATAATAACTCATTGCATTGTATTATTTTAATTACCATATTTATTGCATTAAATAGTATACAAGGCAATATGACTAATGTCGCTGTAATATTTACTCAGTATCCTTGTGTCTGGCTCAATATATTCCTCAAAAGAATGTTTTAAGACAATATGATTAATGTGTGCAGTGGGACTCTTCCTTCCTCTAATTTGCTTCTAGAAGAAAAGTTACATTTGGGATGCAATGTGTTGAAGTATTTTATTTTGGTGTAGGTATTGCAGGATATAGATAGACTGCTGAGACAGCTGTTAGTTCCTGTAGATGTTAACTTTATGTTCTTAGGCTGACATCCAGGAGTGTCTGGATATCTTGCACAGATTCGTCTGTTAAAAAGTCACATGACCTATTCCCTTGGACCAAAAATGCAATACTCCTGGATGAAAAAGTGTGAGACCATAAGCTTGACTCTGCATCCTAGGTGAGCCAGGGTACACTTCAGACAATGAGTGTTGTGCCCTTGCAGGAGACTGGATTACTGCAGAGCTTTTATATACTTATTACTATAGGCTTTTATATACTGGCTGAAGCTTACTGTGACCAATGTAAATCCCTAAAGGATTCTCCTGGGATAGTCTATGATCTTAGTGCTCAGGAATGTGAAAAGCTGAAATGACACAAAAGTTATCTACCTAGACAGAAATGGTTGTTGGATGCTCATTTCCACCGTGCATTTAAGCATGTCAGTGTCCTCTTTGAATCATCATCTAAAGAAAGTAATTACATTAGAGAAAATAGCAACTCTAATTAAATTCCTGCTCTGCATGTTAGCAGGTCCTATGCTGTCTTCTATTTCAGCATGTATTTGGTGCAAAGGTTGCGTTTCCACTGCATTTGCCACAAGCATCTTCCTGGCATTTAGCAAATCAATTGACAATAAAAAAAACTGATAGCAAAACCAGCTATAAGGGCAGTAACCAGATATCTGACCTAACTCTTAAACCCTTTTGTGTCTGTGATTTCATGGTTGGCTGACTATCGCACTTTCTTCCTGGACGATCGGATACTATGTGATGGCTATTCAGTGAGCATGAATCATGACTTATTCACAGGCTGGAAAGGATGCAGAGACATCAGATCTGCATTAGCCTAACATGGCTTATCTCAGAGGGCTATAAAGCAGTAATATTACAATATGCATATATGACACAACACCTCTTTCCTAATGCCAACAATTGCACTGGGGAGGCATCCAGAGCACCATCTGAAACATGTCTGGTACTAGTCTGCTCCAGATTTTGCAACAGCTTCATGAACTAGGATCACTGATCAAAACAAGGATTATTTTAGAATACGTCCATATGCTGTCATTAACTTCTCTGGCATATGCCTTCTGCTGAGCTAGTGGCTGCAAAAGGACAAAATCCATCACTATCTGAGTTCCAACTGTTGAAGTCAAGAGAGCACAACCAGTTAAACTGTATCAATAAATTTGCTTGCTACAAATTCATGCTATTGGAAACTTACTTCCCACATTTGTATGTCTCTCAAAATGTAAAAAAAAAAATTCACAAACCATATGCTGTTGTGACATCCATGCAATGTAAATTGATATCCACTTTGGATGCCATTCCCTAGTTTATAGGAGATCACTTCCAAGAAAGACAGATTTGCTGACAAGATTAAACAAGTGACTCATGAAAATTAACAGAAAAATAATCTATCATATGAGATGCAGGGTTTGGACCTTGTGGAATACTGTGTCCAGGAGAGTTCCTAGACTGTCAGTGTGTCTGGGGAAGGTTTAGAAAGAGACTAGTTCATTGCTAATTTTACACAGCAAGCAGAAAATGATTCTTTGTGTTTCCCATTTGTAACCAGATGCCAAATAACCAAGGCAGTTTGGACATCCGTTAGACACAATTTAGATACAATGTCCCTTGTATCAGGCCTGCTTTGGTATGTGATGGACAGACTGATCATCGAATTCAAGCAGGCCCAGCAAAACACCTGAAAAGGGACATTCCAAGGAGGAACTGTGGCCAAGAGCAAAAGTTCAACAAAAGGACAGAATAAAAAATGACCACTGGGGGTTGCAGAAGACCCTCAAAGACCACCACTTCAATTAACTGCACCTGTATGAAGGGGAGGGGATATGCTAATTAAGGGTGGGATTATGGTAATGATCTGGGGAATAATTAGCATAAGAAGTGAGAAATCGCTAACAGAAAATAGAGTATTAACCATAAGAATTAGGTAACTTTTAACTAATGAGCACTACTTCCTCTGTTTGGTGAAATGTGTAAATAGTAAAAAGTTTGGATAGCTGGTATGCACGTTAGATGGAGTGACCCTTGTGCATCCAGTGCTGCAATAAAAGAATACTGCTTCTTAATGCTACATTGGTGATGGGAAGTTTTCTTCCCAATTTCAGCAACACAATCCTTGTGCCCACCCCCCTGGCCAAATCACTCACACCAGGCTAGGATGAGAAATTAGCTGGTATACGACATCAAGAACTGCAAATTCCTCATCAGTGAGACTGACAAAAAGTTACCAGGTATCATACTTTGCTCTGCCCCTTTTTTTCACATAATGCTGGAGAGATGAAAAAGATTCTTAAATCTAAATTTATGAATGTCAATATGACTCATATCCAGTCTTCAAATCTGTTTATTTTATTTATTACAATAATTTATTTATTAATTTTGAGAGACATGCAAATGTGGGAAGTAAGTTTCCAATGGCATAAAACAAATGCACCAATTGATTTATTTATTACAAATGAATAGACAAGTGGCTCAGCATTGCTACCTTAGACTTCCTGACTTGATGAAAAACCCAAGTACCCATCAGCCTGATGGGGTATATATACAGAAACAGTATTTCTTTCAAGGTGGGCCAGAACCTTTGTACAAATTCATGGCATAAATAAGGACAGCTGAGTTGCCTGAGATCTCATCTTTGCATGCATTAATCAAGATGTTACATGGACTTTTATGCTGTGTGATCAGAAGGCTCAGGTTAACAAGAGGCATCTGATAAATCTAATCTTCATTGAGTACCTTCATAATCAGGTAGTGCTGAGGAACTTGGAAGATGAGGTATAAGTTTTAGTTCCTCTGGCTCTTGAGCAATAGACAAGTGCTGCTGCAGACTATTAGCAGATTATCAAATCAAGATTGTCAGACAAGTATGAATTAAGATTACTTACACAGATCTAGGCACCTCCTGAGCTAACAGAAGCTCCCTACGATGTCTTGCACTATTAATATGAAGAGGGGATGACAGCATCAATTAGGCACTTGCAAAATGGATATTCCAGAACAGTTGCTTATGTAAATACTGCAATAGAACATTTCAAATAGAAAAGAATCCCTTGCAGGCCTATGATCTATTTTCTTCAGCTTCCAAGGGTCAGTTTTCAGAAGACTCCATGGATTTTTTTCTTAGATTCAACCTTGAAAATATACCTAGAAGTAGAATCACAACTTTAAGACATCCTGTGTCTTGCTTGTTGAGAAATACATCTGGTCCAGGTGGCTCTGCTTGCAAGGTGCAGATTGAGGTGTAGATTGCAATGCCGAATCAAGCTGTGCGTGGGAGCCCAAGACAAGTGGCCATGAACTCCCAACCTTTGAGATAACAAAAGGTCATGTAGATGGGTGGGTCAACCAGGTGAATGGACGCTGGGGGATACAGCAGGACCTGCAAAATGCTGTATTTTTGGATAACAAAGGAGATGAAGATGGATGATGCATGGTTCATTCCAGCAAGGAGGGATGTGCCAACAATGTGGATGGACATGGAAGGGAGGCAGGACTAGAAGACTTCTGAGGAAGAGAAGACTTGCACACGGGTAGACTGTGAGGGTATAAAAGCCCAGGGGGCCTTGGTTGGGGGGTCCTTGGAGACAATAGCTTGGACTGTTTTTGTGTTACTGTGCTGTGAATAAACCGCTTTGTGGAAACTGATATCTAAGACTCTGCTAAGGGAAGTCAAGAGCAGTACTTCCAGTGATTGTCTTAAGAACAAATTTGAAGAGTACACTTTACTCCAAGGATAATGAGGGACTCAGTTATATTGAAGATAAAAGTGAAATCTGAAGTCAAATAATTTCCTAAGCATAGAAATTTGGGAGGAATTTGGTGACGGATGCAATTCTTGTTCCTTGCTTTGTATTAATTTGCTTTTCCTTTCTTCATCTTGATTTGTATTGTTTCTGTGTGAAGATGTACAAAATGCCTTGAGGTTTAATTATGCAGATTGCTAAGACTCCTTACCACAGTGTAGCAGCAGCAAAATAGCCTGTTATCTGCAGGACAAACAACTGGTATGTTGATAGAAATGATCAAAAGAAATAGAGAAAGCAATAGTACAGAAGCCTAAAGAAACAAAAGCTACTGGAGCAAAATAATTCCAGCTTGTTTCCTTAGTTGACAGGTATCAGATTTAAATCATATTTTTGAAGTGGCCAGGGCTTGTTTACTTTTCCTGATCAGACTCTTGTTTTAAACATTTGAAGTAACATTTTTGAAATAGGATTAAAAATTGGGTAAAAGGTAAAAGGCTATTGTGCATGATTAGAAGCAAGTTACTCAGGCCTTCTCTCTTCATACAGCTTTTGTGAGCACGAACAGGAAGAAACTGAGAAGAAAACAGAGCCCTGGAACAAGCATGAATAATTCCCATTACCTTTTGAATATCCTGTAAATCTATTACATTTTTGTTGTGACTCAAATTCAGATGTGTCACACCTGTACCCTCTTATTCAGGTGTGGTGGTGGCAGTAGCATGCTGAGGACTGCCAAAGAGCCTCGTGAAGCATAACTTTTCCCAGACACCTTTGGAAGCCCATTTCTTAATGGTTCTCAGATTGCTCTTTAAATTTGTTTGGTATGTCTGTCTTAATCTTTATCAACATGGCCTGTACTGCATAGCACAAACCAGTCCAGACAGCAACAAGATGACCAGGGTGATTGATACATGCAGTTTGTGAAAATCCCATCTGGGGGAATACCATGCAAATGGAGGGCTTGTTTAGGTGAGTAATCTTTCATTGGGAAAGTTATATGTGCTTCAGAGCCTTTAAAATCTCACCTGTTTCTGTATTTGCAAGCAGATACCAAATTATCTAATAATATCATATTTTGAAGGGAGCTAAGCTAAATGGTGTGTCTGCAAGACCAGGGATTTTAATGAACTGTAGCAACAGCAGATTCATTGCAAGACAATCTTATATGAGTGTAAGAGTAACATGCAATGGCTTAGAAAGATTTAACAACCTGTCAAGTTTAAGATTAAAACCCCTACCACCCCAACAGCTGAGTTCTTAGCTCTACCAGACTTTCCTAGGATGACTGCAGAAGACATTTTGCATTAACAATAGAGCCAGTTTTATCTAAAGGGAAATAACCTCCTTCTGGGTGTTTTAGCCACTATGGTAATCTGAGTGCTTTGGGTCTCTTCTTGTGAATACTAATATTCTCAAGTAACTAGTGGGGCAGCGGGCAAAAAAAAAAATTTGGAAAGGAAAACCACTAGATATTTAAACATTAAAGAAAGAGGTAGATTTGTATAAAGCAGTTAGAACAAGAAGTATACTTCAGTTTCATGGTATACATTTACCATCTTGATATGGTAGATACCGTCAATAAATGCAGGTTTCAGCACAGCAGAGACACAAGAGCTTGGGTTGATACAGACTCACTGTGGAGTGAAACTCTTACCTTTTAGTAGTGCTGTCAGGATAGCTAAATCAATATCCTGGTGTCCTTCTGATCCCATGCGAAAAACTGTGATCTGAAATGTTAAAAGACAATACCATTATTGAAACCAGGGTGATTTTTTAAAAAAAGAACTTAAATCAAGGCAGTATCATTTGAATCTCAAAATGTCCTGCTGGCTGTAAGATGATCTTACTTTGTATACTTTATTAGAAGCTTAATAGATAGGATTAACATACAGTATTTTTTGACATAAAATTTTCTACAGATAGAAATTATACTTATGATCATATGGAAGAAAGGTGTTTAGTGACAATTACAGGGTGAAATTAATGACAAAGGAACATTCTTGTATTAGAGTGACATTAGACTTAGTGTTCCCAGTAGAATACCAGGAGGATTTAGGTGTACTGTTAAGTTGTAGACCTAATTAAATAAACATTTTCAACTGAAATTAGCAATCTATTTGACCTTGTGACTTTATATAGCAAAGAGTTAGATAAATAATCTGAGAATTAGGCTTCTAACAGGTCCAGAAATGTCTTAAGCCATGTAAGATCAATGACCTATGACTGTAAGTTATAGGCTTTGAGGCAGTGAGGTGAGATACACAATTCATAAAGAATGAATATAGTGGAGCTGTTCTCCAGATTCAATCTTGGTTAAGACTGCACCAAAACATACAGAAGTGTAAATCCCCTTGCTCCTTCTGTTGCCATGGCAATAGCTGTTCTCCGTCCTCTGCTTCTTGTGAAGCACTAGCTTTTTACTAGTGCCTTTAATTTACTCATGAAAGCTATGTCATAATTTTGATTTGAACACTTGTTATCCATTTTATCTTGTGTCAGTGTTGACACAAGATAAAATGTTGCCTCATTTTTTTTAATTAAGTGATATTTTTAACTAGGAATTGTGTAAACACATTTTACACACATATTCATCTCATATATACTCATAAAAATAGCAACATGAAAACCATTTCCATGTTCCTAGATACCTACTCATACAGCACCACTGAACTGAACTGCAGCAGCATCTGGTACAGAGCAAACATCAGGGCACAAGGACCTACTGTTATAGGGGAAGGAAACATAAAAAGTCTCAAGGCTAAGACAGCACTTAGCTAAAAAGCTTGTGTTTGCCAGCTGAAATAGTGCTGCAGAGTGTATCCCAGGAAATCCACTGTAGCCCTCCTGTAGCACCTATTCTACCTTCATCTGACCTTAGATCTTCAGAGAGTACACAAGCAAGTAAGAGGCTTTGACATCAGTGACAGTAGCACAGCATCTTAGAGGCTAAAAAGGCAAACTGGATAAAGTAATAGGAAACTGGCTTATCTCAATCAGTCGATTTAGATGATGTCTTAAACAACTAATGTAAGAAAACATTTGCATTAAGCAACCTCCCCAGTGAAAGTAGACTGTTTTCAAGTTAGGCTTCGTTTGAAACTTCAAAGTCTTCCTGAGACAAAGCATAAATGGTACTTTAATGAACTATTTTCTCTCTCCCCCTGGAATTTACAGACCTTTCTGGCAAACTACTTAACGTCTATCCCTATACTCCAGCTTTTAGAATAGAATAGAATAGAATAGAATAGAATAGAATAGAATAGAATAGAATAGAATAGAATAGAATAGAATAGAATAGAATAGAATAGAATAGAATAGAATAGAATAGAATAGAATAGAATAGAATAGAATAGAATAGAATAGAATAGAATAGAATAGAATAGAATAGAATAGAATAGAATAGAATAGAATAGAATAGAATAGAATAGAATAGAATAGAATAGAATAGAATAGAATAGAATAGAATAGAATAGAATAGAATAGAATAGAATAGAATAGAATAGAATAGAATAGAATAGAATAGAATAGAATAGAATAGAATAGAATAGAATAGAATAGAATAGAATAGAATAGAATAGAATAGAATAGAATAGAATAGAATAGAATAGAATAGAATAGAATAGAATAGAATAGAATAGAATAGAATAGAATAGAATAGAATAGAATAGAATAGAATAGAATAGAATAGAATAGAATAGAATAGAATAGAATAGAATAGAATAGAATAGAATAGAATAGAATAGAATAGAATAGAATAGAATAGAATAGAATAGAATAGAATAGAATAGAATAGAATAGAATAGAATAGAATAGAATAGAATAGAATAGAATAGAATAGAATAGAATAGAATAGAATAGAATAGAATAGAATAGAATAGAATAGAATAGAATAGAATAGAATAGAATAGAATAGAATAGAATAGAATAGAATAGAATAGAATAGAATAGAATAGAATAGAATAGAATAGAATAGAATAGAATAGAATAGAATAGAATAGAATAGAATAGAATAGAATAGAATAGAATAGAATAGAATAGAACAGAAAAAGTTCAGTTGGAAGAGACCTGCAACAATTGTCTAGTCCAACTGCCTGACCACTTCAGCGCTGGCAAAAAGTTAAAGCATGGGATTAAGGGCTTTGCCAAATGCCTCTTAAACACATGCTTGGGGCATCAACCACCTCTCTAGAAAGCCTGTTCCAGTGTTTGTGCACCCTCTTGTAAAGGAATGTTGCATAATAATTTTCCTAATGTTTTTCATATTTCCTCAATGACTGGCAAGGAAACTTTCCCTCCAGTGCAGGCAGTCTGCCCACAGGAAATACAAATAAAATTAGAATTTCTATGTAT
Organism: Acanthisitta chloris; assembly: GCF_000695815.1. Classification (NCBI taxonomy): domain Eukaryota; kingdom Metazoa; phylum Chordata; class Aves; order Passeriformes; family Acanthisittidae; genus Acanthisitta; species Acanthisitta chloris. Next base: position 34,328 of record NW_008692158.1, read on the forward strand.
GTCTAATCTCAAAACACAATCAATATATGAGCTGATGAGATCTGCCCCTTTACTATACATGCTCATGATGTGCTTCCCATGCCACAGATGACAAAGCTGGTAGTACCACCAGATGGCAAAATGTCCTTCTCCTTTAAGGCCAAAGGTGAGGCAGTCTGCACATCAGCTACTGAACATACTGAACAGCAGGAGTTTGGAGGAGAAACAAAGAACATCTTAAACTAAATACAGGCTCAGTGAACTCCCAGCTTAATAAAAAGACATCATATAAATTGCAAGCACTGAACAGCTTATCACCACAGGAAAATTAAGGGAAGCACTTTGCATATATTGGACCACATATAACCTTAAACATCCAATTTCTCTTTTGTCCCTCTTCCCTGCATGCCTCAGAAAAATAAAACCACTTCAGCAGAACAAAGTGTTGCTGTATTAAAAATAAAATAGAACTATATTACTTAGAAATATTAGAATAAAAAGGCTGTCTTTCCACAGCAACTATTGCTTTAATTTTACTTTTAAGAGGCCTATCATAGTTCAAATAGTAAAATAAAGAATATTGGGAATAACTGGGAAAAAAAATGGAAATTGCAAGAGTGGTCTGAATCATATCAGAATTATTATAATTTTGGGGACATGTCCAAGATTGAATTAGAGTTTAAGACAGAACTAAGGCAAAATATGATACATCATAGAACCATGTAAGGCATCTAAGATCATCCTGTCCAACTATTAACCCAGAACTCTCAAGTCCAGCACTAAACAACGTTGCTATGTGCCACGTCTACTTATCTCCTAAATACCTTCAGGGATGGTGACTCTGCCACTTCCCTGGGTAGCCTGTTCCAGTGCCTGACAACCCTTTCAGTGAAGATTTTTTAAAAATATTCAATCCAATGCCCTGCCTGGCGCAACTTGGGGCTGTTTCCTCTTGTCCTGTCACTTATTACCCGGGATAAGAGGCTGATCCCCACCTTGCCACAACTTCCTTTCAGGTAGCTGTAGAGAATGCTAAGTTCTCCCCTGAGCCTCCTTTTCCCCAGCCTAAACAACTCCAGCTCCATTAGCTGATCCTCATCAGTCTTGTGCTCCAAGGCCCTCCACAGCTCCCTTGCTCTTCTCTGGACATTCTCCAGCACCTCAATGGCTTTCTGGTTGTGAGGGGCCCAAAACCGAACACACTACTTACTCAAGGTGAGGCCTCACTGGTGCCCAGTGCTGGAGGACAGTCACTGCCCTGTGGTCCTGCCGGCCACACTATTGCTGGTCCAAGCCAGGATGCCCCATGTCTTCTTGGCCACCTGAGCACTCAGCTGGCTGATGTTCACCTGGCTCTCAAGCAAATGTCAACATAATTTAAAAATATTCTGAGTTTAGTACCTCAAAGACTCAGCTGATACTGTGCACCTTTGCTGTTCTGAATGCACAAAATCTTTAATGAAGTAAACGAGTATGTTCAGGCTCTCTTATGGTTGAGGCTAACTGTAACTATACATAGCTGCTTTCTCTCTGTGGCAGATGCATTTCTTCTGTTTGAGGTAACCAAACTTTTGTCCAGGCAGATGCTCAGAGTAGGAAGTTAATTCTGTTGTGTGAGGCTATCAATGCTACAGCATCAACCTCCCAAAACCAGTCCAGCTGGAGACTGGGCTAAGCAGAAAATGAAACTGCATGAATATAGCAGAAAATCTAACTATGAACAACCACTTAATAGTATAAATATCTGCAGCCATTAGGGCTGTTCGCACTATGCCTCCATATAGCAACCATTTCCCCTTGAGCAGAGATGTGTCTCAGGGTTACTCCTTGAGGCTGAGATCCGTTACCTGACACCAGACACCGACAGGTTCACAAATGATGTTTTTTGCAAGCATGCAAGATTTAATATATGTATAGTATCCTTTAGTTTTCACAGTCAGAGGCATGGGGAAATATGGACACATCCTAAAGTATTTATGCACAGTTTACACTTGAAAATGAAAAAAGAAAACAAGGGATAAGAGTTTTAGTCAAACTACCACAAGACATTTTTCTGCATTGCTAGGAAAAAGGGAAGATTACTTTAAACAGACATATTCTTTGTGCTGATCTGATTCACATTGTAGCTCAGAAAATATTTTCTATTTTTTTTTGAGCATAATGAAATTGTGTCAGAGAGTAAAACTACCATTTATCCTACTCAGATATTTCTTTTGAACCAAACCTCAATTTACATTCAAAGAAGAAAAAAACACCAAATCAAGTACTCTTTGTTTCCCCAGAGATTTGGGGCATATTATTACAGTGTGCCTGGTTGTTTATGCTAAACTCAATTATTTTAAAATAACAGTTTTTTTCTGTTCCTCTCCTATCACCTTGGGAATTTTGGGGTTGGTCTTCTTCTTGATTTTCTCCTTTCCTTCCTCAGTGTTCACACTATTTATTGGCTTGAAATGACTTTTTCAGGTAATTGCCTGAGTCATCTCAGTGAACAAATGTGACTTCTAACAGAAAGCTTTGTTATAAGTTTTATTGCCTTCACACTGATATTGCTTTGAGCTTCTACAGGCAAAGTCAGGTAACACCATTTTACCTGAGAGCAGTGAATACCAAACGGATTTTCAGAAATTATTCACATGCTGAGAGACACATAAGATAAACTGCGATTTAGGATTTTACAAGTCCTGTATGCATGTAAAGGCAGGGTCACCTTGGACATGCAAATTACAATTGTCCCTAAGGAGATCTGTATTTGTGGTTTCCTTAATGACAGTTCCCAGTTCAAAGGACCAGCTAAGACAGGGATACCTCAAATAAATGCTGAGGAGGAAAGATGCTGTAAAACAGAAGGCAAGTGAGATCATAGGTGAGACAAACTCTGAAATGGCAGGAGCAGTGAGATACTTAAGACGACAAGGAACTGGTTGTAATAGGTCTTAATCATAAAATTTTTGAATTTTTGGAACTTGTTCCCCTACCCTCAATAACTTCTCATTTCTGTCCCTTACAAACCTGAGTCAGGCAGACCCATGTGTGAGGAGGGCAGGACTTGTGCTGAAGACAGGCAGAAGCTGTGCTACTACCAAGATTAGCAAGTCATATAAAACTACAGGAAATTCTTTGACATAAAAATTTGTTTGTTTTGCTTTATAGAATCCTCTCTAAGCCAGCATAGCTGTGTCACAGTTTGCCATATTCAGGCCTAGCTGGATATATAAATGATTAACCTTCACCAGTATGAGCTGCTATATGGTGAACAGTATGTACAAGTTTGTATTCTACACGGACAAATTCGATTTTACTCCTAGAATGAGAAGCAAGAGCAATAGGTAGCAATCCTTAACTGCAAATTTCTGAGGCCATAGGAGGGGAATTAATGCGAAAAATCATTTTGAAATAGTTTAGAACAGTGTTTGGTGAAATCAATGGCAAGATACAAATTCTTCCCAACTACCAGCACATTCAATTCCTCCTTTAATGCCTTTACCAGCCAAAAAATGAGTCCTTCCCTCCTACCATGACAACTTTTTCATAGGATTTATTCTGAAAACTCCACAACGATGGAAGGGCTTATTCTGTTCGAGGTCAATATTAGGGCCCAAGTTTGAATAGCTATGCAACAAGAGGCTATACTTGGTGTTTTTAAAATACTCAGTTACATGTGAATGTTTACTATTTTACAGTACAGTTAGCCTCAGCCACTTCTGAGCATGAAGAGTGAGCTGAAAAATGCTTAGATTTTTAGCATGTACTTGTTTGGAAAGGGAGGAAACACCAAATCAGGAGGGAGAGTGCCATGGACAACTGCACAGAAAAGTGTTTTACCCTCTGTCATGAAGGAGACGAGACAAAGAAGAAAAATGATACTTTAAACCTTAGATTGACAGTGCCTGCTGACTAGACAAGAGATAGCTGAAGACAGGGTAGCAGTGATGAAAGCAGAGAAAGCAGTCAAATGTGCTTGCTTAGAGGTGGAGCTGTTTCTCATCATCACTTCACTATTACATTAGGAGAAATTATACAGTGATTTAAAATTCATTCAAAATGGTTTTTTCCTGCTACCTCCAGAAAATGTTTGATTTTCTTTAAATTTCACCTCTGGCAAATAAACAAATTTTTTGTATGCATCTGAGTTACACAGGTCAGAAAAAACTGTCTCCCTTTTCCACAAAAAGTCAAATGCAATTGTGAATGAAACCTAAACCTCTGCTGTTTTAGAACACGGGTTGGTTCAGCAAAATAGGCAATTGCTTCCTAAGTACATGTTGACATTTATAATTCAGCTAGGCCTACCTAAATATTTCAAAGGAAAATTACTCTGAAAACCGAGAGTTTGCTACAACAAAACATTGAAGGAGGTCAGTTATGCAAAGTGTCAAAAGGGTTCAGGCTGGAGGGAAAAGCACTTCGTTTTCTCTTGGAGTCAATAATCCTGTTAAACACCGGGGAAAAGCTGCTTGATGTGGAGGCATAACAAAGATCAGAGCGAGGAGGTGAGTCAATCGGTAATAGTGCAAAAGAAAGGGAATGGCCAAATAAGAGGAAATTCAGGAATAGAAAGATTAGGGAGAATTGTGTTTAGGGAAAACCTAAATTAAGTAGTTTGTTATTATAAGGAATATGAAAGAGAATTCCAAATGAAGAAATAAGAGGGAGCAGATATGAGGGGAGAAGTTTGAATGGTAGTTGCAATGTTTTTAAATTGTACATCTTCTGCATTGTGGCAGCACTGCAATTTCATGTTCTAATTTGCCACAGACTCAATGTCTGGTAAAAAGCAGGGAACAAGCAAAACAATTAGTCTTTATAAGAAAGGCAGCAATTCTGCAATTTGAGAAGCCATCTAGGTGCATAGAAAATCACTCGACAGAAGTTACTGTAAATGTTTGGCTTCCCCCATATTTGATATCCTTTGTTCCAGACTGAGACAGTTGTGTCAACTCCTTAATGACTGAAGAGAACAGGCTATGGAAATCTCACAGCCCTGTCCCATTAAAAAAACCTTTGTATTTTATGATGTGCATATACTGTTTCAGTCTTACAGCACTGTCAGCATTTTGGAAAAGAATATGCATATTTTCCAGTGGAATAAATGACCAAAAATGTTTTGGTAGTAAACCCAATTTTTTTCCTTATACAACAGGTTTCATACATTCATGACTATTCAGGCAGTGAAATACCAGTCCCTCGTTTTAACGTTGTGGATACATGAGTAAATACACCCTGTATGCTGTGCACATCAACAAACTATGTGATAAGCACAGATGTGATTTTATGAAGACTTGCAGTGCTGAGACTTGTTAAGAGCTGCCAGAAAGAGGGGAACGGTTTTGCATTGAGACAGACATTTTCATTCAAACACTGGTATAACTGGTCTTCCATTACCCTGATTCAGACAAAGAATGTGGAGGAAATGTAATGTAGCTCAATTCCTCCATCTCTTCTACTATAGAGAGGGTTCTTGGAAGTATTGACAAGACACTAATTTTATGGATATTCTTCTGGCGCATAACGTAACTTAAATAGGTAGAAAGGGACGTGAGGAGTACAATGACTAATATAATCATAGAATCATAGAATCAACCGGGTTGGAAGAGACCTACAAGATTATCAAGTCCAACACTATTGTGGTTACTAGACCATGGCACTAAGTGCCACATCTAGTCTCATCTTAAAAATCTCTCATCTTAAAAATCCACCACCTCCCTGGGCAGCCCATTCCAATGCCTGATAACTCTTTCTGTAAACTATTTTCTCCTAGTATCTAACCTAAACCTCCCCTGGCAGAGCTTGAGTCTGTGCCCTCTTGTCCTACTGCGGGTTGCCTGGGAGAAGAGATCAACCCCCACCTGACTACAGCCTCCTTTCAGGTAGTTGTGGACAGTGATAAGGTCTCCCCTGAGCCTCCTCCAGGCTAAACAACCTCAACTCCCTCAGCCTCTCCTCATAGCACTTGTGCTCAAGTCCCTTCACCAGGTCCCTTTACCCGCATCATTGCTCTTCTCTGGACCTGCT
>NW_008692159.1:0-3767 GCF_000695815.1 Acanthisitta chloris
CTGATATTCCTCCTGCCTGATATTCCTTCCACCTGATATTCCTCCTGCCTGATATCCCTCCTGCCCAATATTCCTCCTGCCCGTTATTCCTCCTGCCTGATATTCCTCCTGCCTGATAGTCCTCCTGCCCAATATCCTTCCTGCCCAATATTCCTCCTGCCTGATATTCCTCCTGCCCAATATTCCTCGTGCCTGATATTCCTCCTGCCTGATATTCCTCCTGCCCAATATCCCTCCTGCCTGATATTCCTCCTGCCTGATATTCCTCCTGCCCAATGATATTCCTGCCCAGCTCTGGCAGCTTCCTGGTGCCATCTCGTGGTAAAACCACTTCTCCGGAGCATCCTTGTTTCTGTGCTGCCGCCGATCTCGCACTGGAAAGGAAAGAAACTCTCCGGTATTAACTTCTGGCTAGGCATTTCCCATGTCTTGGCACAGACAAACATTGTGACACTGCAGTCCCCAGTTGGTGCCACCTGATCAGAAGGGACTGAGCAATGAGTGTCTTACCCGACTCCCCTGTCCTGGGGATGCTGTTTTCATACCTTCCCTGTTCCCTCAGGAGAACATTTCACTGTGTTTCACTCCCAGGATGGCCAAGCCTACGTGCTGGATGACTACTGCCCTCACCTTGGGGCCAAACTCGTGGCAGACTAGCACATCCTAGAGGATCCATGGAGTGTCCCTGCCACGGCTGGCAGGTCTGAGGGGGGCACAGACTATGCAGCAGCATTCCTTATGCTGGGAAAGATGAGCAACCCCCAAATCCATGGATAGCATCCACAGAAAGGCTAGTGTCCTTCTGTGTCCTCATTAAAAGCTGCTTCATTAAGGGCAAGTGGTAGTAACTCACCCTCCATCTGTGCACGTGGAGTGCTGCACACAGCTCTGGTGTCCCCAACATGAGGACATGGAACTGTTGGAGCAAAGCAAGGCCAGGCCACAAAGCTGATCAGAGCACTGAAACACCTTCCCTATGAGGACAGGCTGAGAGAGTTGGGGCTGTTCAGCCTGGAGAAGAGAAGGTTGTGTGGAGACCTCAGAGCAACCTGCCAGGAGCTGAAGGGGCTCCAGGGAAGCTGCAGAGGGTGTCTTGGTTAGGAACTGCAGGGACAGGACAAGGAGCAATGGGGAGAAATTGAAAGAGGGAAATGTAGGTTAGATCTCAGGCAGAAGTTTTTGCTGTGAGGGTGGTGAGACACTGTCCCAGGTTGCCCAGGGAGGCTGTGGCTGCCCCAACCCTGGCAGTGTTCACAGCCAGGTTGGCTAAAGCCTTGAGCAACCTGCTCTGGTGGGAGGTGTCCCTGCCCAGGGCAGGGGGTTGGCACTGGATGATCTCTTAGTTCTGCTCTGATCTCTTAGTTCTATGCTCCCTGTTTCCTGCAGCCCCTGATTTTCCCCCTGGAATGTCCATGTTCTAGTATTCCATAGGAAGTGAAGCACTGGGTTCCAGTGCCCTTCCCTATGTGAGATGGTAACTGAAACTTAAGTTAAATTACCTCTTCTCAATTCTGACAGTCCCACACCTCCTACATCCCACAGTCAGGGTATAAGAGCAGATTTCTAACCATGAGCTATCCATTGCATCCCTCAGGGATGGATCCTGAGGGGCTGTTGGGTTCCACAGTGACAGCTCATGCCGTGTCAGAGCTGAAATGTGTCACATTAACATGACAGAATAGTTTCTCATTGGGAATTTTTTCTCCTTTTAAGGCTTGAAGGGAACTTTCAGTTGGGATTCAGGAAAGCTCTTCACTCACACCCACAGCTCAGATATGGTTTGCAGTGACTGTGTAGGAAGAATATCTTAAAGTTCACGTGGAACAATTACTTGCTGTGCTAATTAGCTTAAATCATCCATTCTAGAGGTGGTTGAAAGCAGCTCACAGACTCACTTTGAGTTTTGCTTTGACTTGTGCTTCTTATTGTCCTGAGAAGTTCAACTTCATTGGGTTTGAATTGATTGAGAGAGCAATTAAACACTGATTGGCAGCAAAAATCAGACTTCCTACAAAACAAACTTTTTCTCCCAAACTGAAAGAAACATTCCATCTTTGTGGGTAAGAGAAGCAATTTCTAGATCTCACTGAACAGCAATTTCCTTTTCTGTGTTTGTTATTTTCAGGAAAAAAAAAGATTAATACAATCTTTTCTCTCATACATACTCAGTCAGGAGCTGCTTTCAGATGAAAATTTGGTTCCAAGTACTGAGCAATGATGTGTTTCAGCACAAACTGAGAGAGAATGTTCTGGACATACATGAACACTTGCCAAGATGTATTGTTTCATCTGAAACAGCTGAATTTTGAGTCATTGTCATCCGGAGGTATTAAAGAACCAAAGTGTAGCAGCTGCCCTGCTCCCCTCCAGCCCAAATGGGTCAGCTTGGCTTGAACTGATTTAACAGCCATCTGTGCTCCCTTGGTCCCAGAGGGACTGTGGGGAGCTTGGATGGGCAGCACTTCCAGCACCTTGCAGGGACCCCCAGCCCAGCAGAGCCCCAGAGCACCGGGTGGTGCTGGATGAGGCTGGGAAGGGGCTGGAGCACAAGGAGTGGCTCAGAGAGCTGTGGAGGCTCAGCCTGGAGGAAAGGAGACTTAGGGAGGACCTTGCTCTCTACATCTCCCTGACAGGAGGTTTTAGACCAGTGGGGTTGGTCTCTTCTCCCAGGGAACAAGCAATAACACAAAGGGAAATGGCCTCAAGTTGTGTCAGGGGACATAAGACAAAAGGAAATGGCCTCAAGTTGTGTCGGGGAAGTTTAGATTGGATATTAGGGAAGATTTCTTCATGGAAAGGATGGTCAGGCCCTGGCACAGCTGCCCAGGGCAGTGGTAGAGTCACCATCCCTGGAGGGATTTAACAGCCTTCTGGATGTGGCACTTGGGGACAGAGTTAGTGGTGGCCTTGGCAGTGCTGGGGAATGGTTGATGATATTAAAGGTCTGTTCCAACCTGAATGATTTTGTGATTCCATGTGGGAGCAGATGAAACACTTTTAAAAATGTAGTGAGCTGCATCCCACTTGAAGCACCAATTTTGTCAGTCAGAAGTCACATTGATGTGCTCCTCCTGCCCCCTATGATACTCATTGACTGAAGAGAAACATCATAATTTCACCTCCCACATGACTGTACAAGGCTGAGTAAGAAGGAAGTCTCTCCTTGGTGCTTGTTTCCACATTAGGGGAAAAATATAGTGAAGGCAACAGCCTTTCATTCCAATCCCATGGAAGCTGCATGTTCTGACAATCAGGAAAATGCCAAAATTCATTTCACTGTAGTGTGTGACATACATTATACTGCAGTGTGGTAACAGAGAGTGACTTGAACTTGAGGAGCAGTGACGGTTTTTACTCTCTGCACATCTAGGACTGAAAGCATCTCCTTTTAGCTCATTGAAATTGGAGAAGGCTCCACTGATGTAGCAATTTAGTTACTTGAACATATTAAAGAGCAGAGAGAGGCAGCAGAGCAGGCAGAGGTTTGCTCCTTTAAAAACTGACACAAAATACCCAAAAAAACCCTCTCTTCTGTGATATTTGTAGCTGTTGTCCTTCTTCAGCACTCTGAAAACTGGAAAAGTGTCACCAAGTGTCCCCAAAGATGATCTCTGAGCCATGGGTTGGGACAAGGTGACCCTTGGCACAGCATCACAGAATCACAGAGTATTTGGAGTTGGAAGGGACCACAAGGATCATCAGTCCAACTCCTGTCCCTGCACAGACACCCCAACAATGCACCCTGTGCCTGAGAGCATTGGCCAAAC
>NW_008692159.1:4240-5778 GCF_000695815.1 Acanthisitta chloris
TCAGTCTCCTCTTCTCCAGCTGAACAGACCAAGTGCTCTCAGCTGCTCCTCGTGTGGCTTCCTCTCAAGGCCCTTCACCATCGCCATGTCCCTCCTTTGGACACTCTCTAATAGCACTAGATCTTTATTTTACTGTGGTGCCCAAGCTGCACACAATGTTCCAGGTGAGGCTGCCCCAGCACAGAGCAGAGCAGGACAATCCCCTCCCTCTCCCTCTGGCCATGCCTTGCCTGATGTCCTCCAGGACACGATGTCCCTCCTGGCTGCCAGGGCACACTCTTGGCTCATATCCAACTTGCCATAAGCCAGGACCCACAGGGCCCTTCCCCTGGCACTACTTTCCAGCCTCTCCTTCCCCAGTCTGTAGGTACACTCAGGGCTGCCCCATCCCAGAGGCAGAATTGGCACTTGCCCGTGTTAAATTTCATGAACTTCAGCCTTGGAGCTGCTGCTTCTAACCAATTCCTTTCTGCCCTCCTGAGTGCCAGACTGTGCCAGAGTCTGGACTTGGCCATCCTGTGAGGTGACTGGGATGCTGCTGCTGTGGTACCACTGTGAGGGGGTTGGGCCCACCTGGGCAGTGCTAAGCAGCAGGAGATCACCACCCAGGAGTGGGTGTTCCCTGGGCAGACAGGGCACCTGGTTGATGCACACATCCAGGTAGGGAACTTGGTTCCTCCCTCAGTGGGGCACATCCACATCTGGGTTCCTATCCAGTTCAGGGGTATCTCCTCCCATTCTGGGACATCTCCCAGTTAACCCATTCAGGGACATCTCCTCCCATTCACGGACATCTTCTCCCAGTTAACACATTCAGGGTTATGTCCTCCCATTCAGGGACATTTCCTCCCAGTTAACCCATTCTGGGACATCTCCTCCCACCCAGGCCCTGGACAGTTGGGAGGAGATGCTGGCAGAGCTCTGACCTAGACTCACCCCCCGTGCTGCACACTGAGAACACAACATATGTTCCCCAAACACAGAGCATGAGCTTTTTGAGTGGAGAACAGCTGTTGTGGGGGCTTAAAAAGACTCTGTTAATTTACTTTGACTTACAACTGATGGAACTTAAAAAAAGATTCCCCAAGAACTGCAGCACTAAGAGTCAGGAGGAGCTTCTGCTCATCCATCACCTAAATGGAAACGCTCAGTTATTGTGCTGTTAATCTTCATAATCACCATCACATGCTGACAAATGTGCAGTGGAGAACAAATGGCTCTTGCCTCCATCACCTCTCTGTGGAACTGAGTCTGGGGAAGGGAACAGTGGCACTAGACAGAAGGGACCTTGGCTGTCCTCGAGGGAGCAGTAGCAGCTGTGGGTTCCTCTAAGAGAGCGATGGGAGGCACCAGCAGTTTTGAAACTGAGCAATTCATAGAATGTTATAGAATCATAGCTTCATAGTATGTTAAGGGGTGGGAATGGACCTCAGAGATCACCCAGCCCCAACCCCCTGCCCTGGGCAGGGACACCTCCCACCAGAGCAGGTTGCTCAAGGCTTTAGCCAACCTGGCTGTGAACACTGCCAGGGTTGGGG